>NC_068982.1:40362113-40363902 GCF_001194135.2 Octopus bimaculoides | reverse complement strand
TATATATATATATATATTGATACACGCATATATAGTTTTACCTACATACACTATTGCACATAGACATATGTTCTCACCTTTGTTTGTCTGTCTGTCTGTCTGTCTATCTTTATATGTACTATTCTCTCTAAGCTCCATTAATAGTTACTGCATTAATAGCAAAGAAAAGACAGGTACGTGTACTTGTTTATTACGTAATATTTTATCCTATCTTTTCATATTATAGTTACTTTTCTTTTCCTTAAAATTGTAAAGTTGAAAGAAAATAATATCTGTTTGTTAAACTGTACACATCAAGTAAGAAAGATGTCTATATATCAGCACAAAAATAATATTTAATATATTATGGCTTCAGCGTTACAATATGTACAACATGTAAATAACGTATTATCGAAACGGATATTACTTCTGAGATTATCTGGTATCCGTGTTTGCAATCAAAGGAAAGTATAATATACTTTATAACAACATGACCAAGCTGAGTCTTGATAAAACTTCGAAAATAAATTATTACTATAACATGACTGGAAAAAATGTTATTCGTACAGCCAGAAGCAGTTTCAGTATTATTGTAATATCTTTTCATAAAGAACGACGTCAAAGAAATAGCATGGCACGGAACATATACGAAAAATCAAAAAGAACATTTATGCTATAATGCATACTTACACTAAAATTCTGAAGGGATATTGAAATATTTCAATCGAACCGTTGAACAATTATTGTCAACAAGGAATGCCAATCGGAGATGATCTTGAATGAACCAGAGAGCATATTTGAAGTTGGCTTCACAACAGTTGTTGGAGTCTCGGCAGCATGTATAGTTTCGGGACGAGACCAATTACATTTCAGTAATTATATACGAGATATATTATGTTTGTCGGAATATTTGATTACATCATTGCCACTGGGGTGACTCATGTGTATTAACTTTATCCAGATCTATTCTACTACGAGCCAAGGACGAACTATCATAACTATGTATAGCAGATTTGTCATTTCGGTTTGTCATATCAATGACTAAAGCAAGTAGTGGGATCTTCAGCGAATTTGCTTTACTTGTTCACCACTTGTTCAACATTTGCCTGTTGTCATACCCATGATATGTAGGTAACAAAGACTCATCATACCGAGTGCTATTTTCGTAGAGTTAGCGCTATTGGGTTTCCACAAAAAATAATAAGGATAATAAGGATAAAGACAAGTTTAACCTTATATACATTATTTACATTTGACGGATATTTGTCCTCATCTTGTTTGTTGTTATTACAACGTTTCGGCTGATATACCCTCCAGCCTTCATCAGGTGTCTTGGGGAAATTTCGAACCTGGGTTCTAATTCCAAAGGTATTTTTCGATGTTGTTGTTATTATTATTGTTATTATTATTATTATTATTATTACTATTATCCAGGTCACTGTCTTGAATCGAACTCGGAATCTTGGGGTTAGTAGCCCGCGCTCTTAACCACTACGCCATATACCCGTGGGCAATTATGGAGTGAATTTTAGGGCTTAGATTTCTGGCGTAGTGGTTAAGAACACGGGCTATTAACACCAAGATTCCGAGTTCGATTCCTGGCAGTGACCTGAATAATAATAATAATAATAATAATAATAATAATAAAAATAATAATAATAATAATAATAATAATCATCATCATCATCGTTTAACGTCCGCTTTCCATGCTAGCATGGGTTAGACGATTTGACTGAGGACTGGTGAAACCGGATGGCAACACCAGGCTCCAATCTAATTTGGCAGAGTTTCTACAGCTGGATGCCCTTCC
>NC_068982.1:40361162-40361487 GCF_001194135.2 Octopus bimaculoides | reverse complement strand
CTATCCTCATTCATTCTCACCACATGTCCAAACCAGCGCAATCGTCTCTCTTGCACACCACAACTGATGCTTCTTATGTTCAGCTTTTCTCTCAAGATACTTACACTCTGACGGGTATGCATATTGACATTACACATCCAGCAGAGCATTCTGGCTTCATTCCTTGCGAGTTTACGCATGTACTCAGCAGTCACAGCCCATGTTTCACTGCCATGTAGCATGGCTGTTCGTACACATGCGTCATACAGTGTGCCTTTTACTCTGAGTGAGAGTCCCTTTGTCGCCAGCAGGGGTAAGAGCTCTCTAAACTTTGCCCAGGCTATTC
>NC_068982.1:40354349-40360227 GCF_001194135.2 Octopus bimaculoides | reverse complement strand
TAAGGGATCGGGGGACCCTGTCAAAGGCTTTCTCCATGTCAAAGAAGGCCAGGTACAGAGGTTTATCCTTGGCTAGGTATTTCTCCTGCAGCTGTCTCACTAGAAATATGGCATCAGTGGTGCTTTTACCTGGCACGAACCCAAACTGCATCTCATCTAAATTGATTCGCTCCCTAATTAGTTGGGCTATGACCCTGTCCGTAACTTTCATAACCTGATCTAACAGCTTGATGCCTCTGTAATTAATAATAATAATACTAATAACGTCGAAAAATACCTTAGGAATGAGAACTCAGGTTCGAAATTTCCCCAATACATCTGATAAAGGCTGGAGGGTATATCAGCCGAAACGTTGTGTTAACAACAAGCAAGATAAGAACAAATATCCGTCAAATGTAAATAATGTAAATAATGTACATAATTCCTCATCTCTTAAATATACAAAGACAGGATTGTAAATTCAAACCTGTTTTTAAATACTAAAACCAATATAATGTGAAACAAGCCAGCTCATTTTCTTCCAGCTGCTAGATTAGCTTCTTTAAACAATGAAATAGACCGTAATGAAGGAGTAATTCATGGAAATGTTGGACCTACAGATGTAAGTACCTTTGATCACTAAACTGAAGCAAGTTTATTTACTTAAACAAAATTTGCAAGTGACTTGTCAAAAACGAAGCTCTAATTCAGCAACTTGCTCTATATATAGATGGTCCACCCTGCTATTGCAATGACTTCAAACAAGTCACTAAAAAAGTCACCACAAGCACACATCAGAAAAGTCTAGGAAACGGTTTTCTTGCAACCGTATTCAAAAGCAGTATTAGAATGTAAAGGCATGCGTTCCCATTTACCACTTTGTCACATGAAAAGATATATGGTACTATGGAAGTAGTGATTGATGCCATTTGTCAAAGGAACCCCAGTGGAGGTCTCATTGATATCGTAATTGTTTGTAAGCAGAACTTACAAATTGATGTTGTTTCTTATGCTCGTAGAATAGTCGTGCTACATTAGATCATGATAGAAAATTTGTCTTGCTAGTTACATTAGGGTTAATATACCTATCTATCATAAATGAACAATGTCCAGTCTGCCTATTTACTTCACCCCGAAAAGATATTTATACTAATTTTCCCTATTAAATATAGTTTGATACAATTTTTTTTCTTTCAGCAATGGTTTAAAGCAAATTAAGAGGATTTCTGTAACTATCTAAATAAAAAAATGGCAAAATGTTATTGCAGAAAAGAAAGGAGATGATTTTTGTGGTACTGTAAAGTTCTACCCATTCTATTGCATAATGCACAGCTCTTCTGTCTGGCTGTGGGAACAGGTGCCGGAATATAAATTCTTCTGACATGCCTTTTCAATCCTCCAACTGAAAGGGACACCTTTCCACATGTTGCACATGTTCTATTGTGAACAATAGCCGTATCACAATTTACAAGGGATTGATTCCTGTGAGTTCTCTGATGGCTGACCAGGCCTACATGATTCAAGCATTTTTTCCCACATATCACACATACATACATACATACATACATACATACATACATACATATGCATACAAATGAATATATATGCTATAATACATATACACACATATGCATACACAGCTAACGCAACATACCAGGTGTTTAGTAATTTTATTTTAATATGCACAACGATATATAGTTTAGGGTACGTGGGGAGGGTATAATATTCTTCTACTGCGGCCCATGTGTGTAATTCTTTAACTATAGAATGAAATATAAGACAATCTACTACGGCCGCATTTATATTTTATATAGTACACGTAATAAAATTGATTGAAAGTTAGACATCATACATTAAGTGCCTGACACCCACGCGCACACCCACGCACGCACACATACATACACATACTCACATTCATATGTACATACATATATAACTGATTTTTAAAAAATATAATCCACCGTTTACTGAGATTGTGGGATCCTGTATAGCAACATGCATCTTTCTTGCATACTATAGCATGGATGAAATGCAGCTCGTTAAAATTTATTAAAGAATTACTAAAGTAATCATAACGTAGCAGAATCTCATACATTGATTATCTCGTCGATTTCCTTCTGCAGTTAAGATTGTTTACGTCTTGACGTTAATATAAATGAAAAAAAAAAAAATACAGATACCAACTCTAAAGTTAGAAGTGACAAATTTATAGCAAAATTTTATATTCAGAGATGTTCTCAACGAAGATTTTACACCATCACAGGAATTAAATGCTTCAGACAAAGAAAAAAAAAAAGAAAAAAGAATTAAATTTCACAAAAGATTATAAACATGGCTCTGTGTAAACTTGCAGAAACATTTTTTATAGTTTGCAGAGCAGATTTTCTTAGAGAAGTGTTATATATTTTGTAATGGTTTTAGAAACGTTGAGTTAATTAGAATATTCGTTAAAATATGTTGCACATACAAACAAGCTACATATAGGGCAGTATTAATATAGGATGTGGCTGACAGGAGTATTAATGCAATATATGGGGATCAGGCAATTAGCGTAAGCCAGTGTCAACGGTGGTTCTAGAAATTCCGAGCGGGAAACTACAGCCTAGAAGACGAGCCTCGATCTGGAAGATCTGTAGAGCCCGACGAAGACGTCCTGCAAACCCTGGTAGAACAAGATACCATCGTAACGTTTTGAGGAACTAACAGAGAAGCTTGAATTTACTCATCTAACTATTCATCGACACTTGCGTAACATTAGGAAAGTCAGCAAATTGGGTCAATGGGTTCCTCACAAACTAATCGAGCGCAGAGACTGAATGTGTCCTTTTCTTTGTTGTCTCGTCTCACGAATGAACCTTCTTTCAACTGAATAGTCGCTGGCGACGAGAAATGAGTTCTCTATAAAAATGTCAGGCGCCGAAGACAGTGGGTAGAGAAAGAGGAAAGTCGGTGCCCGAGGCTAAAGACAGTCTTCACCCGCGTAAGGTGTTGTTATCTGTTTGGTGGGATATGAGAGGTTTAGTCCACTTTGAAATTTTAAACCCAAACCAAACGAAAACAAAGGAGATCCACTGCGAACAGCTTGAGCGGCTTAAGTCAGTGCTAGAAGAAAAACGACTATCTTTGGTTTCAAGACGATAATGCTCGGTCACATACAGCGAGGATGACATTCCAAAGGCTGGAGCAATTTGAATGGGAAACAATGCCCCACCCACCATATTCACTGGACATTGCCCCATTTAATTATCATTTATTCCGCAGTCTTCAAAAACATTTGGATGGAAAAAATATGAATTCTGTAGACGAGATCAGAACAGTACTGAAGGAGAATTTTTCGTCACAGACAAGTGAATTTTGGAAGAGGGGCCTTGCAAGTCTACCAAATAGATAGAGAAGCATTGTAGAAAATGAAAGGGAGTATATTTTACATTAAAAAAATTTGTTCATCTTAATTTTGAAAAATAAAGAAGTATAAAAAACCGCATTGTTTATGGGATGGACCAATTGTTGTAGTAGTTATAGTAGTAGTAGTAGTAACAGTAGCAGTAGTGGAAATAATTGTAGTAGCTTATAGCAAGGTGATAATATATTTAGAGATAAATTTGACGAGAGAAAGAAGTGCCATCGTCTCAGTCATATTACTGGGTCTTATGTTTACCAACAGTTAAGAGGTTAAAGATAAAATTTTCAGTGGTATTTAAACGAGAGCAGAAGAACGAGCAAATTACATATTCTGTGTCATTTAACTATCTGCCTATGGTGGACATGAAAGGAATTGAATATAAATGTTTATACGAGTGAAATTGAGATACATGAGAGAAAGAGAGAAGGAGAGTGAGAGAGAAGGAGAGTGAGAGAAAAGTAGAGTGAGAGACAGAAGGAGAGTGAGAGTAAGAAAGAGGGCAAGTGAGAGAGGGAAACAGAAAGATAAGGAGAGATTTATGAAACAATGATATACAAAATATACAAAATATTTTAATAACGTCCAGAGCAAGCCAGTTTTGTTGACAAATAATATAGCAGCCTAAACCAACATGACATGTGCCAACACCTACGAAGCAAAGTATGATAAGAAAATTTGCATCTGCATTGAAATTCTCCCAAATAAAACTACAAAGAAAATATGTCAATGACGCACAGTTACTGGAGTCGGTTGGTTGATTCCTGCTGTTAACCAGCAAAAATATTGGTTTCTAAGATAAAAACAAAAGTCGGTTGATTAACAAAACTGGTTAGAGCGCCGGACAAATTGCTTACTGTGCTTGTTCTGGTCCTTTATGCTCTGAGTTCAAGTCCAGTAAAGGTCAGCAATAACTTTTATTCTTTCGGAACTGATAACATTTCGTACACTTTAAAATCTTTGGCTTTGGGCCGAAATCAGAAACCAAAGACAGCGATCTGGCAAAAACTGTTATGTTCCAATCATACCAGGGTTATGCTTCCGTTTCATCTTTCCAGGGTCGATAAAATAGGTGCTAGTTGAGGCCTGAGGTTGATATAATCGCCTAGCTTCCTCTCCGAAAATTCCAGGCCTTGTGCTTATAGTACTAATTATTCTTTTATTCTTATACTTGTTTCAGTCATTTAACTGCGGCCATGCTTGAGCACCACATTTGGTCGAGAAAATTAACTCCAGAACATATTCTTTGTAAGCCTAGTACATATTCTATCGATCTATTTTGCAGAACCGCTAAGTTACAGTGACGTAAGTACACTAACTTTTGAGTATTATTATTATTTTATGTTTGACTTTTGCTTTGCATTTGTACAAGTTGGATCCAAGTCTCACCCAGAGACCTCAAGAGACAACAAGTTAGAAGTTCATGTACGTGTTATGCCTAGGGTACCATATATTTGGATTTGTACATAGTGTTGTTCTAGAGAATGTTTAAGAAACCATAAGAAAATTGTGTTTGTTATTATTATTGTTATTATTATTATTATTATTATTATTATTATTATTATTATTATTATTATTATTATTATTATTATTATTATTATTATCATCATCATTGTTATCATCATCATCATCATCATCATCATCATCATCATCATCATTATTATTATTATTATCATCATCATTGTTATCATCATCATCATCATCATCATCATTATTATTATTATTATTATTATTATTATTATTATTATTATTATTATTATTATTAGGTAGCTCTAGACAGTCACAACAGAAAGATTTTGATATTGATTTAAACTTGAAATATGACCAGGGTTCTTGAGAAACCAGACTGGTTAGATATTCTGTAATAATTAGTTACGAAGAACTTCACGAAAATATTCTCAAACATATAGTATAAAGAATTGCGAGCAAAAACTTCTATTTTCGTACGAAAGAGCATCCACGAAAGTTTCTGTAGAAGTGTATAAGCATACATACATACATACATACATACATACATACATACATACATACATGCTTAGATACATATGTGTATGTGAATATATATATGTGTATATGTGTTTGTTTGTGTATACATACATAACATTTAAAATTACAAACTGGAGAAAAATGTATTCAAAAGTTATATAACTGAAGCTTAAAATAATCGATTAACCGCGTATAATATGTTTGAATCTCGAAATGAAGAGTAGAGAGACTGCCGAAACTGATGAAGGGTCTTTTCTCTGTGTTTACTTGTCCTGTTTTCCATTTTTTTTCTTGTTGTTCACGTATTTTACTCGTTTTTCTCTCGTTTGTTTACGCATTCCACGTTCTTTGCACTGCTGGTGACGTCCTGTACCTATATATTCATGTATATATACATACATACATACATGCATACATACATACATACATGTATATATAATATTATATTATTTCTTATTCAATAGAATGCGATGCATCTATTTCCAAGTAAGTATATATAAACATATATATATA
>NC_068982.1:40351688-40353546 GCF_001194135.2 Octopus bimaculoides | reverse complement strand
AAACGTGTGTGTATATATTACACACGAAACGTGTATATATATATATATATATATAAATACATTTTCATATACATATATGTATGTTTCTTTCTTTTTTCTTTCTTTATTCTTTCTTTCTTTCTTTCTTTATTTCTTTCTCTCTCTCTCTCTCTCTCTCTCTCTCTGTCTATCTATCTATTTATCTATCTATCTATCTATTTATCTGTCTATCGATCTCTATATGCATATATAGTGAGGTAGGGTATCTCAGGCTTTTAATTCAAGTTGTAAATTTCTTATCATGTTCTGAACTTCAGAATAAATAGAACTGTCCCTTATTCTTAAGCGTTTCTCTGTAATTACTGTAAACGTTTATAATCGCCACCATTTTAACTCTGCAGTGGCCGTTGCTACCATCATTATAATAATCATTATCATCAGCAATTTCATTTTAGTTAATTATTTAATGACTTTCAAATCTTCTCGCTATCTTTAATTAAGTTACAGGTTTATTTTAAAGTTGTTTAGATATGGATCTTATCTACATAAGGGCTAACCGAATCATAATTATCCTGTATTTGTATTGCTGTGCATTTATACCAAATTTTGCTTGTCATTCTAACCACGATACAATTACAAAATAAAGCTAAGTCATAAGGCGCCTGGATGTTGAGAATTCCTATGGAAATTTCATTATTTAGACCTGAATAACCTGTATTCAACGACAGACTTAAAAGGAGCCATGTATTAATGTATTATTACTAATTCTGCGAATCTAACGTCAGACCGGTTTAAGCAGTTACGGGGAGTTTCAATAAATCAAAGAATTATGTCTACGCGCCGAAATGGCTGAGTCGTTAGCCTGTCGGTCGAAATACCTTGCGATTGTTCTGTGTTCAACTCCAATCGAAATAAACTTAGTCTTTCCTTTTACCATTCCGGGTTGGATAAATATTGTACTATTTAAAGGAAAATGAAATTATGGAGACATCAGAGCGACGGAGAAGAGGCCTTGTTTTGGATTTTGTATTCCAAGTTCAAATCTCCCCGCGGCCCACTTTGGTTTGTAGACTTAATCTTGTCCCCTGATTTAGTACCGACACCTGCTTTGTTGCATGTATTCGATTTAAAGATAATTTCGTCCTTCCACCAACCTCGGAGGCCCTGACCATGGTCCTTGGTACTCCCTTTCCCCCATGACTATGAACACAATTGCTTAAAGAAAGATTGCTGGCTGGTTTTATATTTTAACACCAGAACAGGCAGATCGGGAAAACCTATGACCCAAGTCCTATCTATGACCATTCTGCTTTTTTTTTTTTTTATCTGATGCTACATTATGTAATATGTGTTTCTGTATTAAAGAGGACATAGTAGAATAGATTTCGTTAATGTTTCTAGTAGGACCATGGCCAACGCAATGACCAGTTTTTTCTCTTCAAAATATATTTTCAGAAGCACCTCCCAAATTCACTTATGTTAAGTAACTTTTTTATATTTTTCTAAACGAGATCAGAAATACGAAGTTCAATAAACAAATTGATTTTTATCTTTTATACATTTTGATTAGACAAAACAAAAATAGTTTCTATAAGAAATGAATATAGTTAACAAAATCGACCGCATTTCATAGATTGCATACAGAGTTTTACTTTTTGTAATTTTAAATCGATATGGGAACTCATCTAAAATATATTTTGTTGAAGGCAGCGAGCTGGGAGAAGCGTTAGCACGCCGGGCGAAATGCTTAGCGGTATTTCGTTTGTCTTTACGTTCTGAGTTCAAATTCCACCGACGTAGACTTTGCCTTTCGTCCTTTCGGAGTCGATAAATTAAGTACCAGTTGTGAACTGGGTCAATCTAATCAACTGCCCCCCGC
>NC_068982.1:40349781-40351678 GCF_001194135.2 Octopus bimaculoides | reverse complement strand
AAAAAAAAAAAAAAAAAAAAAAATTCGGGCCTTGTGCCTAGAGTAGAAAAGAATACATATTTTGTCGATCAAAAATTGATGAAATCAGGCATCAAGCATAACAGAATGCAAGTCCAGTTCGATAAGGATCTTACGTAAATACTGCTTGGTATTTTGTGAAACGCACTATGAATTTTGTCGCGACACCACCCTCTATTTCACAGTTCCTTATTTTGGCAGTAATTCTTTAAGCAAGCATGAAAAAAAGAAAGGGAGTCGATCTCACCAGGCTTGGAGACGTATTATAATGACGGCTATTAAGCCACAAAAGAAATTTGCGAATGTCATCTTATTTCCACTCAATGAGCCTGTCCTTTACCAGAATGGCATGTCAACTTGAGATTATCTCCCCTTCTGAAGTAGAGCTGGTCTTAATTGCCATTAGCTAATTACGATACATCATCTAGGGGCGGAAGTAATTGTTATGCTCAGGAATTTAAATTGTATTGTATATATGTCTGTATTTGTAAACGTTTTTCAAATACATCCCATTGGCTACTCCGAGATATTTATCATAGCTAAATTTTGCTTAAATTATGCAAATTATACGGACCAAAAATATGTTCTACTCCTTTTCCCTATAAATCTAAGTCCTTTAGCTACCGGAGATAGAGTTGAACTATTGTCGTGCTGATGATAGCTATTGAGCCAGAAACACGTATCAACGACTATCCGCTATTGTCTTAATGCCGTGTCAGCTTCGGAGATTCCCTGATTCTTGAAAATATCTTCTCTGCTCATGTATTAACATGTATTAACAGCTATTCGGTAATTATATATCCTCTAGCTGCGGAGATAGTTTTCAAACTCAACTTATGTAGCGTAGCATTTGATATGCCTCTATTTATCTATGTTGTTCAATACGTGCCACTCACCACTCCGAGTTATTTCTGTTAGCTCATTTTCGTTGAAAGCATTTGAATTTGAATCTAATATGTATCAAACATTTTCCATAAAAATCTCAGTCTTTCATGCTACGGTTTCCTCGTTCCTATCAACTGAGGACCAAACTTTACTCTTTTGTCAGCAAGTTTTTTTGACTCGTGCTTATATCTCCATAAAGTGTTATTAATTAGACTATGTCAAATTTCGCGCAAATTAAGCATATGGTACCATCATGTTCTGTTATTGAAAGAAGATATGCTAGTTTTCTTTTCATATTTTCCTTGCGATATTGCAACAATACAAGCCATTATTGGGCATGAAACACATAAGCTAACAACATAACTTATTACTATGGGAAATAATATTGTATCTATTAGCCAAGCGTTCTCAACAAATATCTTCACATCAAAGAATTTTACAAATAAGAGATGGTGAATTAGCAAGGATATTGATTTTTGCTTTTCCCAAAATCAAAGCTGTGCTCTAATTTAGCGAAACACAAAGGTATAGTCAACCTGAAGCTGGATATTGTTATGGAGAAAGTGAAATATCGCACATAACGATAGTTGAGCATTATAAGGAGAACTGATACGATTATACATATATACGAACAAAAATGCATGCATACATACAAGCATGCATACAAACATACGTCCATACATACAGACATCTCTCTCTCTCTCTCTCTCTATCTATATGTCTGTCTGTCTGTCTGTCTATCTGTCTATCTATCTATCTATCTATCTATCTATCTATCTATCTATCTATCTATCTATACATTGACATATATGCACACAGATAGAATCATTTGTATATACATAGACACTCATATTCATAAACACATATATTCACACACATATGCATAAATACACACATATACGCTATATGCATCTATATGTTAGTGTGTATGTGAGTCCTTATGTATATGCATATCTATATATATATATATATATATATATATATATATATATAT
>NC_068982.1:40347722-40348661 GCF_001194135.2 Octopus bimaculoides | reverse complement strand
TATATATATATATATATTTAGACTAATCCATTGTAACAAGCCACATATGACAACAAAGTACATATGACAACACGAATTCGGGTGAGTAAATAAATACACACTTCAATATCACTACATCTACAATTTCACCATTTTACTGCACACTAATTGCCGCCCAATCACAGCGGTTGTGTTTTTAACACCACCAATCAATCTAATGAACGTTGCTTAATAATAACTACGGACTAGCGTCTATTATGAAATCCTGCTGATAAGTTGTCTGAATCTTTTTGCTCACACTTCACAGCTAACTATTGACACGGCGTAACGATTTGAATCAATTTGTATGTTTGCATACTGCCACTCGACAACATGTTATGTCGTTAAGTTAACGCGATCCAGGGTGGATACATTTGTTTTGACGCTATACATTCTGCGTTCCAATCCTGCTGCGGTTACTATTATTTTTTTTTTGTTCCTTTCGGTGTGGATAAGATAAAGTACTAAACAAGTATGGAGTTGATGTAACGACCATCACTTTCTATAATATTCCGGTTTGAGACTATATTAGAAACATTTAATTCGACATTCACATAGCTGGTGAATTGGCTAAGTTGTTAGGAATCTCAGACAAAATACTTTGCAGTATATACACACAAACACAGTGTTTGAGTGTATGGTTATACATAAAAAATACATATAAATATATATTGGTGTGTGTATCTAAGTATAGGTATATGTGTGTGTGGGGGTAGGTGTGGGCATGTGGGTGGTGGTGTGCGGTGCGTGGGCGTGGGCGGGTATAATTAATGAATTAATTAATACACTATCGTTATAGGAAGATCCGATAGGAAATCTTGATGTACATGGGGGATGAATTTTTGGCAAGGGATTTTTACGCTGTAAACCGGGCGGTGTACGCCGCTGGATTTCGGTTGACTGGTTTGTTTACATTCTGTA
>NC_068982.1:40343857-40347481 GCF_001194135.2 Octopus bimaculoides | reverse complement strand
GATGGAGTATCCAGAAATTTGTAATATGTTGTAATTTGTTACAATATTTTACGAGACATCTTATGATGTGGTTTATTTTTCCGGGATACCCTATTGAAATGTGCATAGGTTTGGCTTATTGTGGTTGTTTCTGTTATTATAATTGTTGCTGCAATAAAGTATCTTCAATGCATTGATTTTGAGCTCTATCCTTTAAGAGACATGTATACATATATATATACAAAAACTCAACTGTGAGTTTTTGGCTAAGACTGTTAACAGATACTATATATTTTGTAAAATTTGTTTTATAAAAGTATATATTTAATATATATATATATATATATACATACTTATATATAACGTCTGTTAGATGGGATAAAGTTTTATATTAAAAAATAATAATTGACGTTAGTCAATTGTTGTTGATCAAGATTTTTCCATTTTCTGCTTAATTCATATTAGTATTTACATATTTATATGTGTGTGTGTTTGTGTTTGTGTTTGTCCCTCCGCCATCGCTTGACAACCAATGCTGGTGTGTTTACGTCCCCGCAACTTAGCAGTTCATCAAAAGATACCGATAGAATAAGTACAAGGCTTACAAAGAATAAATCTTGGGGTCAATGTTTTCGACTAAAACCCTTTGATCACAGTCAAATGACTGAAACGAGTAAAAGATTTAAAACCGTGACTGTGTGGTAAGAAGCTCGCTTCTGGTCTTGCGCAGTGAGTTAGTTTCTTCTGAACCAAGGTGGATGTGAGCCTGTTGCGCTCCATCCAAAAAGATAAAAAGAACAAAAACAGACAAGGTCGGCGATGTAGGTGATTTTGTTTTATTTGAGCTGTGCGTAATTTATTATAATGTAATTTTTGCTAATAAATTTCGTACAGCCCTGGACAATTTCTCCTACTCTCGGTGGCTGCTGTTTTTGTATATTGCGAATTCTATGGATTCGTTTCGAAAAAGGGGGCGTATCCTCGCCCGAATGAATAGAACCTGATACAGTTGCTGTTGCAGTTACCGTTGGCAGTAGCCTGTATTCGTGTTTGGATTTATTAGATTTATTTTACCAATTACCGAAAAGATTCACGCCAAGGACCCTATCCACATTCAGCTGGGAGTACCTGTTGGCCAGGAAATTGGATTTTTTGCTGTGTTTTTCTTTTTCCGTCTACCTTCCTGATTTTTTCTTTCTTTTTGACCTGTTTATTTATTTTTTGGACTTCTTTGTCTTATTTTTTACTGATCTGTTAACTGTTTGTGTATTTTTTTTCTTTTGAACTTTTTTCTTTGATCTTTCTTTGAACTTTTAAGACTTATTTTTTGCACATGGCAAGAATAAACAGTGCCGCTGCTTTGGAGTCGGAGGTGGTCCCACCCAAACATTGGATTAAAGATCTTGAGAAGAGGACGGTGGTACTACGAACCTTTTCCAGGTCGCGTGGTGCCATCACCCTCTTCGACAAGAATGTGATAGAGGAAGAGTTAGCAGACTACTTGCCAACTATAAAATTTATTTCTTGGGGGACCAAATATGCAACGGTATGGTTGCTGTTTGGTAACCCCGAGGAAGCTGGCAAATTTGCCAGCAGGCCCCTTGAGGGGCAAGAAATTTTGTTTCTCCCTACTTATTGTGGGAGGAGGGTCATAAGAGCCTGGGTGTGTGGGCTACCTCCGGGTACAGAAGCGGGATGGATCGGTGATACCATCCGGCAGGGCCTAGGAGATAGCGGGCCCAGGCTCTTAAATGTGAGGATGACGCCTGCTGTTGATTGGGAAGGGGCAAAAGCAATTTTGACCCTATGGACGCCATCAGCCGCAGGCGAAATCGTGTTCCCAGACTTCCTAAAAATGGTTGGCTGCAGGTATCCACTGATATTTGAGGGTCGTCCTCCCAGGTGTCACTCGTGCCTGGAGTCAGGCCACATTAGGAAGGACTGTCCCCGGGGCCGTGGGAAAGCCCCGGAGAAGGTGACGGAAAATGTGCCCGCCGCCCTCCTCCCCATTGGAGGGGGAGACGGAGAGGGTTGTGGAGGCGGAAGCCTCCACGAAAAAAAAAAGGAAGGTGAGCAACGATAGTTGCTCACCAGTAAAAGTACAGTCTGCGGGAGAAGAGGAGGGTCACTCGGGTGTGCCGATGGAGTCCCCAGCTCCCGCAGAAGGAAGGAAGAAAAAAAGAAGAACGAAAAAAACGTGAGACGGTTGATGGAAAGTACTGTGCCGCCAACCAAACCCGTGACCCCTCTGGTGGGAATTGTACCACCGGAGAAAGAGAAGCTGCCAGCGTGAATAGTGCCGCTGTCAGAAGACTCTTCCTCTGAGGAGGAACTTATCCTCCTGTACATCAGGGGGAGGGAAGTTGAAAGGCTTCTGGATCGTGCATGCGGCCGGGAGAGATCCTTTTCTGCATGCACATCAGCAGCAAGATGGTCCCCGCAGGTGGCCGCTGAGGTGGTTACCCGTACCACCATTAATATGGTCAAGGCCACCTGCAATCAATTGAGTTATTTATGCTTTACTAACGAAGTGGATTACAACATGGGCTCTTGCCCGATGGCAGCATCAAATATGCTGATGGAGAATTATTGATTGTAAATTAATTGTAACCATAGTGTTCTGCAGTCATAACCGCGCGAGATCGTGGTCTCAGTTCCTGGACCTGCTGGCTTGCTGTGTTCTTGAACAAAACACTTCATCTCACGTTGTTCTCTGATGACTTCGACGACTGACACGTCGTACACCCTGCACCTGTTCAGGGAATATCAATTTGGTGGAGGGAGTAATGTAAAGTACAACACAAACATTTGATCACTATGAATAATTCACCTGTGCAGGTTGGTTACGATAATGTAAACACTTGTACGTCGTCTTCGACGGAAGATTCCACTATGTTTCCACAAACACACACACACACAAACATGGACGTACATACATACATACATACACACGTACATACATACATGCATACATACATACATACACACGTACGTACATACATACATACATACGTACATATGTACATACATACATACATACATGCTTGCTTACATACATACATACATACATACATACATACATATATACGTACATACATACATACGTACGTACATACATACATACATACATACATACATATATACATGCATACATACATACATACATACATACATACATACGTACATATGTACATACATGCATACATACATGCATGCTTACATACATACATGCATACATATATACGTACATACATACATACGTACATACATACATATATACATACATACGTAAGTACATACATACATACATACATATCTACATACATACAGTGGTTTTGTGCGGAGGAAAGAAATCTTAAATCTGAGACGTTCAAGTACTTCCTATAGAATATACCGTTTCATAAAAGTCATGTGGGTGTATAAATACTAGGTAAACTGAAATTGTTTTCATTTGGATTTGATAATGTACCTCCTTGTGATTAGTAAATTACACTCCCCCACGCCCACACGCCAAAACCCGTGCTGATACACGCATGCAAGCACACACACGCATACTCACACATGAATGTATTTGTATGTATGCACGCATACACATGTCCATACATATGCATATATATGTATATATATATATATATATATATATAT
>NC_068982.1:40329326-40342102 GCF_001194135.2 Octopus bimaculoides | reverse complement strand
CTGATTAATAATAATATATTAATAATAATAATAATAGTAACATCGATAGGAATGAGAACCCAGGTTCGAAATTTCCCCAAGACACCTGACGAAGGCTGGAGGGTATATCAGCCGAAACGTTGTGTTAACAACAAACAAGATGAGGATGAATATCCGTCAAATGTAGATAATGTAAATAATGTAATATATCTATCTAAATATATATATATATATATGTTGGCACTCCGTCGCTTACAACGTCGAGGGTTCCAGTTGATCCGATCAACGGAACAGCCTGCTCGTAAAATTAACGTGCAAGTGGCTGAGCACTCCACATACTCGTGTACCCTTAACGTAGTTCTCGGGGATATTCAGCATGACATAATGTGACAAGGCTGACCCTTTGAATTACAGGCACAACAGAAACAGGAAGTAAGAGTGAGAGAAAGTTGTGGTGGAAGAGTACAGCAGGGTTCGCCACCATCCCCTGCCAGAGCCTCGTGGAACTTTAGGTGTTTTCGCTCAATAAACACTCACAACGCCCGGGCTGGGAATCGAAACCGCGATCCTATGTCCGCAAGTCCACTGCCCTAACCACTGGGCCATTGCGCCTCCATATATATATATATATATATATATATAATGTATATACACACACACACACACACACGCACATATATATATATATATATATATATATATATATATATATAATGTATATACACACACACACACACACACGCACATATATATATATATATATATATATGTGTGTGTGTGTGTGTGTGTGTAGTAATAATATTAGGGAATAAAGAAATTATTCCAACCTTACAGGCAAAAATCGGTATAATATTATACCGGGCTTCCTAATATATGATATATATGCATATAACTAATTTAGAGACGAACCACCACTCTACAACTCAGTCAACTCAGAACCAGTCCAAATCCATGCTGTGAGGCATATATACCATCTTAATATATCTAAGATTTTAATCTAAAAATCTAAAAAAAATAACATAATTCATAAATAAATCATTTACTGTCCAATTTATAAATTTAAATTTTAAATTTTTAAATCCATATTTCTATGATTTATTTCTATGATTTATTTATGTAATATCTTCTTTATTTTAAATTTTTAGATTAAAATATTAGATATATTAAGATGGTACATGCCTCACAGCATGGATTTCGACGGGTTCTGAGTTGACTGATTTGTAGAGTGGTGATTCGTCTCTAAATTAGTTATATATATATATATATATATATATATATATATATATACGTATGCATTTACCTATATATATCTGTATTTGTATAATTCAGTTTGTATCACTACAAGGAGGAAAAATATAAAGACAAAAGATTAGACAATTGCTATTCGATAATAAAAATCCAAGCAATTCATAGAAGACCCGAAATGAAGCTACACATCAAATATATTCTATAAATCAAATGCATTCAGACTTTAAAATAGTTGAACGTATCATAAAAAAAAATCTCGTTAAATAGAAAATAAAAAAGGTCAGTACACAAAATGATAATGAAACTTTAATAATGTAATAGAGAAACAAAGCTAAAAGGTATTTTCATCAATAATAAATTACAAATCCGCTGAATAATCTTTAGATGACTAGTGTAATTTATAAATTGAAATGTATACTCCATGACTTCGAACAATCGCATTAGACGTTTTCCTTATTACATTGTCATATGTTATTTATTAGAAAACAAGAAAATCATATTAATGAAACTTAATTTCTTGGCGGTTGACTATTCATTTACTGCAGTAAAGTGAGGTAAAGTGTTATAACTTATAAGACAAAACTAAAATTAGGCAGCAATTCAATTGATAACATATGGCAGTGAGTTGATAGAATTCTTAGGGCTTAGGATACAGTGCTTTCCAGAATTTGTTTCGATTTCCAGTACTTTAACTTTGCGGTCTATTCATTCGGGGTCGATAACAATATATTTGTCTAGGGAGACGAAATGGCAGAACTTTTAGAACATCAGACCAGATGCAAGACCGTCTTAGCAGCATTATTGGTCGCGAGCAAATCAATGCGCTGAATTCTATAGTACATGGCACTCCATCGGTTACGACGACGACGAGGGTTCCAGTGAATCGGATCAACGGAACAATCTGTTCCGTTAAGTTAACGTGCAAAGTTGCTGAGCACACCACAGATACTTGTCACCTTAATGTAGTTCTCAGGGAGATTCCGCCTGACACAAAATGTGACAAGGCTGGCCCTTTGAAATACAGGTACTACTCATTTTTGCCAGCTGAGTGGACCGGAGCAACAAGAAATAAGTGTCTTGTTCAAGGACATAACACATCGCTGGGAATCGAACTCACGACCTTACGATCGTGAATCGAATGCCCTAAGCAATACGCAACGCGCCTTCACGCCTATAGCATCTACTCACAGCATATACAGATTAGATCTGTGGGGCCCCAGACTAACTGCCCAGTGTGTCCATGTCTTACCACAGCAACGACTGGATGCTTTGCATTATTGCTTTAATTCATTGCTCTGATTTCAAACATTTCCACAGCATACATGGCTGGTACACTTAATCCGCTTGATCTGTCGACGGGATTAATATCATCGCCCGAATGCCTTTAGCAGAGACCAATCTTTTGCAAACATTCCAACAAGGTTTCCAGTTTTAGGATTCCGTCCCATTAGATTCATCTCCCTCTCTCAGCAAATCCAGAGATTATCTACAGAGTCATGAGTCATGGACAATACGTTACCCACCAACTGACGGATAAGAAATAGAAGAATTCTATGTGCAGTATTCTCCAGCATAGATATCAACGTAGTATATAGTGTAAACATTCAAACACTGCTACTATCTTTCCAAATCCTGCTACATTTCCTGTATAAATTTTGTTTCTCTAAAATTGTCTTGACGTATATGACCTACTCTTTTTGGCTGTAAATATTTGTGAGAAAAATTTGATTTTATTGTGTAAAATACGATAGTATGTCAAAAAATTTGTTTAGTTATAGAAACTATATTAATCATAAAATATGACGTAAAACTCTACACACTTAGCGCATCGTAGCTATGAACTCATTTCAAGATCCAAATTGATATCTCATCGTGGATTAAAAAAAAACAAAAAAAAAAAAAACATGTTAAAGTTCGGTTATAACGAATGAGGAACAGGTATAACAAGATTTTTATGATGCTCGCCTAAACAGAAAATGGAAAGCATCAGGTTTATGGTCGTATTTTGAAAACGGCAGTTTGCGACTGAATAAGCAACATGTAACCGAGTTAATATTTTGATGGGTGACCGCCTAAAAAAATGAAAAAAAAATCTTTATGTTGTAAAGCATATTTTTGACGAATCTGTGTGGTTGGTTCCACATGATAAATCAACTTGCTAGAAATAACAGAAAATGTGTGGCTCATTTCACACGCTACCCTCTTAAAAAGAGATACACATATAATAAAGTAAATTTAAATGTACCACGCCATATGGCTGTCTTTGCCTTTGAATGCTTTTGTTCAGAGATTTGCTCGATCGGGGCTGATTTGGAGCAAACTAACAACAACAAAAATAGCAGGAACATCGAAGGAAGTACAGCTGCTATTAAATTATTTCTTTGTATAGATAATTCTAGGAAGATTTTGAATCGCCTCTAGATCTATCTACTAAATATAACAATAACGATGATGATGATGATGATGATAATCTGGTGCTCATTTTGTCGACCCTGAAAAGGAGGAAGGGAAAAGTCAACCTCGGTGGAATTTGAACTCAGAGCGTAAAGCCGAAAGAATTAATTTCGTTTGAACGCACTAACGATACTGCCAGTTTGCTTGCCTTAACAGCAATAAACTTTTGAATTTTGGCACAAGACCAGCAATTTTGGGGGGAGTGGGGAAATAGATTACATCAGCCACCACCCCTGTACTCAACTGGTATTTCATTTTATCGTCTTCAAAAAGGATGAAAGTCGACACCAGAAGAATTTGAACCTAGAACGTAATGAGTCGAAAGAAATACCGCCAGCATTTTTTTAGGAGGATGTGTTAGTCGACCACGTTGATGTCAGGGTACAATTAATACTTATTTCATCGATCCCGAAAAGCTGAAAAGCAAAATCGACCGCGGTGGTAATTGAACTCATAATAATATATGTATATGTGCATAAGGCAACGAGTTGGCAGAATCGTTATCACATGGGTCAAAAGGCTTTGCGGCATTTCGTGCATCTTTACGTTCTGAGTTCAAATTCTACGGAGGTTTAATTTGCCTTTCATCCCCTTGGGGTCGATAAAATAAGTACCAGTTGAGAACTGGGGCCGATGTAATCAACTTAAACCCTCGCTCGTAAATTGCTGGCTTTCCACCAAAAGCTAAAACCAATATATATGCATATATACATGTATGTATATGCATGTATATATTATATTGCAACGCCACACATGCATTAAATTTACCATCTTACAAATGAATCGATAAACATGTAGGAATTAGTCACGTGACTATATCGCTGAAATGCGTGCATACTAGCGCACGTGCGCAAGCGCGTGTATGTTTGTATGTACTGAAAAATCAGGGGCAAAGTTAGTTAAAACATTACATATTATATGTAAAGACGGAAAATTGAAAAGTAAAATGAAATGGAAAATGCAACAGTCAAATGAAATATCGTAGCATTGATTGGTAATGAGAGGATTAAAAATAATTTCCGAACTTCTGGAACGCTGAACATTTTAAATAGTGATCATCAGAACGAACTATTTTGGTGGTTGTCATTTCCTACATTAATGCTATGCTAACGATACATAGACAAGCACTAATGATACTTCATCTACCACCACTAGCAGTGCTACCACCACCACTTCCAGTGCCATCATCACCGTCACTAGCAGTACCACCACCACCACCAACACCACTACCTGTGCCAGCACCGTACCCGCCACTACCAGTGCCACCACCACAATCACAACCACTACCGGCACCAACACCATTATCATCAACTCAACCATTACCGTCATTGCGCTGCCGCCGCCGCCGCCGCCTCCGCCACGGCTATTACTGCAACCATTGCAGCTGCCGCTTTCGCC
The DNA here is from genome assembly GCF_001194135.2 of Octopus bimaculoides. Lineage (NCBI taxonomy): Eukaryota > Metazoa > Mollusca > Cephalopoda > Octopoda > Octopodidae > Octopus > Octopus bimaculoides. The sequence goes on along the minus strand of NC_068982.1, from coordinate 40,337,023 downwards.
ACTACCACCACTACCACTACCGCTACCATTGCCGCCACCACTGCCACCACCACTGCTGCTGTCGTCACAACCGCCAACACCACCACCGCCATCGCCTCTAACGATAAATGTTTCTCTTCCTTCCACCAAACCATCTTCACCGTTACACTCTCCGCCCTTTTACTGCTGTAGTTCCAGTCATTCATACGATCATATTACTAATATTTCATTTATTATACACCACTGTTACTCCTATATAATTCTACAATCAGAACACACACACACACACACACACTCTCCCTCCCCACACGCACACACACATGTGGAAACAACATATTACTAACGAAGTAGTAATGTTTTGCATCAACAAATTGTAATACAAATAATACAAACAGCAGAAAAAAAAATTAATGTTATGAACCAGGAACTCTTGCGTTTCGAGGAGAGCCTCTCGTGGGACAGAGATGAAATGTTGAAATGTTAGACTTATCTTCTTCCGCACAGCATAACACATATTTCTACAATTGACTCCCTTGGTATTATCACCAACAAGCTAACCTATGCGCAAGTAAATTCAGAAATACTTTTCCATGTATCATTGTTACTATAATTACGAATGATAATTCGTATTGATAGCAGCAATAGTTTTTTCCCTAGACCTTCTTCAGTTATTTCCCTTCTACTCAGATATTCTCGATCCACTTGTCTCTCCTTTCACCATCCTTGCTGCATCCAACCTTGCCGAGCTTCACACTAATCATTATACTCGTTTCTTCGCAGAACATCAACCCGCTGGAAGCACCCCGCCTTGTCACCAGCTTAGAATGATTGAAGAGGAAACCTTAGGCCTCAATGTCACTGGCCTCGGAGAGCCTGCGAAAGCAATTGACTGAGTCTGTTTCTCTTGAGTCAAGAAGTAAAAGAAAACGTATTCTTAATCAAAAACTTCCTTATTACAATAATTAAAGTATATCTACTGCTATTGCTAACAATGACACTACTTGTGCTAAACACAATATTGATTTCAAATTTTGACACAAGGTCAGCAATTTAGGGGAGGGGGTAAATCGATTACATCGAACCCAGTGCTCAATTGGTACTTGTTTCATCGACCTCAAAAGTATAAAGGCAAAGTGGCCTTCCGCAGAATTTGAACTCAAAATACAATATTAGCAATTCTAAAGCAACGAGCTGGCTGAAGTGTTAGCATGCTGGGCAAAATGCTTAGCAGCATTTCGTCCGTCTTTACATTCTGGCTTCAAATTTCACAGAGGTTGTCTTTGCTTTTTTTCATCCTTTCGTGGTCGATAAATTAAATGCCAGTTAAAAATTGGTGACGACGTAATCGATTTACCATTCCTCCGAACTTGCTAGCTTTGTAGCAGAATATGAAACCGATATGAGCACTACTAACACAAGTGTCAGCTATAGAACTGGAGATACCACGTCCAAAAATTCTCAAACTGACAAACAACAGTCTGAGCCCATAAAATGTAATGGTAAAATTTTCGCACCTCTTTATTTTCTTTATTAGAGAGAAGTCAAAATACAGATAGCATTCATATAAATTCATTATTTTTCGCCATAGCGTTGCACAAATTTTAAATGTTTAAAATCATCTCAGTTTCATTAAGCATGGTAGTTTGCCAGCCCACTTTACAATTGTCACAACACCCTCCCCAAGGATATATGCTACCCTTTCTATAATAAAGCTTGCCAAGTCGACATCTCAGTATATAGGTACATACTTATGCTTAAAATCTGTTTTTAATGCGTAAAGTATTTGGCAGTAGACAGTGACGCATATATATCGCTTATAATGCGACCTATATTCATTACTTGAATATATTAACCAGTCACGTGCAATGACTATTTGTTCTAATTAAGGTCTTGGCAGTGGAGTTTTCAATTTCATGGTGGAGTCATTACGTTCTCTTGCGTTTCTAATTTATTTTAGAAAAAACTGAAAAGAGAATGAACATCACAATGCTACTGTCTGTTACTATTCTATAGTCACATTGACTCTCGCATTTTAATTTTGTCATTAATTATGAAATTTTGTGTCACTAGTTTACATTGCTCACCATATTAATACATTTACAAGTCTAAGTGGAGAAGATTGTTTGCTGGCATACCTGATTAATCCACACATATATTAAACGGACATAAAGTTCAACATTATCAAGACGAACTCCTGTTAAAATACAAGCAGTGAAGTAGAAGATACGAACTATGTTATATATACATTTTATATTCAACATTATGTCACTATAATTCAATTATGAACTTATAACTGTCAAAATTTCCCATCTCAGACAAGCAACTGAAATTTCTTGGAAGGACCACTCTCGAAAATTTAAAATATCTGTAAGATCACGTTCCATGTGTCATTGGCTTCCACTTGATAGAAGTCATATTCACACACTAAGTTTTCAACACTAAAATGTATCTTCCGTATGAAATTCATCAAGGAAGTCAATGATGTCAGTATGAATTACAACTTCATTTTTCTTTCGGTGAAGAAAGGATTTATTTCTCATCAGAAAGTATCGAGGGAAGTTTGCTTGATTAGGGTTAAGTTTGAAGAGTGAATAATGGCAAATTTGAAGTGGCATTATATTTATTTCAATTTCAGAAACGGAGATCCATCCATCGTATCTGTCTTAGCTATCTGTAAATTCAAGTAGAATGGAGACAAATTTGCCTAGGGTAGATCTCAAGAAATATTTCTGAAGTGGAGAATAAGCTGTTCTGATAAATAAAACAACACGTTTGAACAAATCTAAGCTTATAATCTATGAGCAGCATCATGTTTTCTCAATTTCACTATTTCATTTTGAATCTAAATGTTAACGACAGAATCCCTTCTAGTTGTTCTCCAGGATATAAGATAACATGTTGACGTGTGTAAACAAGTTTAATTGTGAGTATGATACGTTTTGAAACGACAATTTTGGTCCTGCCTAATTGGTGTCGCTGATTCGAAACTGACTTATTTCACTTCAGATATATTAATCGCTCTCTGTCTCTCTGTCTCTCTGTCTCTCTGTCTCTCTCTGTCTCTCTCTCTCTCTCTCTCTCTCTCTCTCTCTCTCTTACCGCTCTCTCTTTGTTTATGATTGAGTGCATACTTCTATTTCGTATGAAGAGATGGGAAGTGTTTGTCAATCTGTTTCTCATATTATCTCTTTCTCTCTGTATGTGTATATTTGTACGCTAGGGCGCACATGTACACACACACACACACATACACACACACACACATACACACACACACACACACACACGCGCGTGTGTGTGTGTGTGTGTGTCTGTGTGTGTCTGTGTCGGTGTGCATTTGCCTCCATTGCCAAAAGTGCCGTTGCTGAAACAATTTTAATGTCTAGACAGCCGTGCAAAATCGCCAGCGTCGAAACAGCCATCCCGATCGTCTCATTCTATCTAAATATAAATATAAATATCACCATTAATAAGAACTACACATTGCAATAAATAAACGAGTGTTGTTAAATCAACGAGTATTATATTTGCTAAATGCGTCGAGTTCAAGAGCTACTGCAGAAAGTCTTTCGTAAAACAGCTGATATCGTATCACTGCTTCGTATAAAATATATTCTTTGACCACCATGCCGTTTCTGAATGAAATATTTTGGTTGCAAATTCATGAATGAGAAACCATTTTCCGTATGACAAAAGGTAAGTAGAAAATAGCATATGAAATTTATATATTCAAATATCTTCAGAAGACTTCTACCATATTATCTACAAATAAATGTACCTTCCTTTACAAGTAAACTATATTATCCATTTGAGTTACAAAATATCTTCTTTTATGTAATAAAATAGCTTATAAAGTATATCAATGTAACGTTTGATATGCTTTTGCATTTTCTCTCATAAAATGTTCCTGCATCTATTTTGCCGCATCAGGAAATATTCAGATGAATATTTTATTGATAAATTATGATAAAATTATTTAAAATCGATCGTTTTGAAACAACGTAGCAGCGTTCCCAAAAGTGAGATATCAACAAAACCGAAATCACTCAAAGCCTCCAGCCCCCCCCCACGTTATTACCACACAAACCGGTAAAGCAATTAATATCACCAGTTCTACCCAACCAGCTGCACCATTAACATTGCAGTATCTACAATAAACAGAAACAACAATAAAAGCAACAACTTTATCATAACAAACGTCATCATCGCCCTTATCAGCGTCGTCGTCGTCGGCCTCGTCGTCCTCACCATCATCATCATTATTCTTATCGTTGTTGTCGTCGTCATCTCATTATTGTAATCGTCAACATTGTCAATAACAGTGTAATGTAGACAACTAGCAACAGTAGCCAGCCTTGTTCGGGCTTATTAATGTTTCAACTAAATACATTCAATAAGCATTTGAAAGTATCCGCTTATGCATGGCTGAGTGGTAAATATGTTCACTTCGCAACAACATACTCTCGTGTTCGGTCCCTTTGTGTGGCACTTTGGACAAGCGTCTTTTTCTAGTACAGCATCGACCTAATCAATGCCTTGTAGATAAAACTTATGAGACTGAAACGGTATGGAATCCCGTCATACAAGATTGCGCACATGCGTTTTTGCGTCAGTGTGTTTATGTTTATGCCTCTTAAAGTAGTTATCCAACGAATAAATTCGATAAAATAAATACCATGCCTACTATACAGGTTACGTATATTATATCATATCTTGATACGGTGTGGACTGAGATCCCTGTTGACAGGCCGCTGGTATTAGATAATATGTTAAACATTTACGGAATGCAAATCAGTAACTCCAGTTCTCTCTAGCTACTGGATTTGTTGAGAGATTGGCTGCTTGGTTCTCTGGTCAAATTGATGTAGACATCTCTGATGAATATCCAATGAGATTCGAAAATTGATTAATGATGTTCATCATTTTGCTTTTCTCTTTCAATATACGAAGAAATAGTTAAATTTGCTATGTTTATATATCTACCACATAGGTTATATAGATATAAAATAAGCACTCAGGTTGATATGATTGACTAAATTCTTAAAGGTCTTTCGGAGAATGGCCGCAGTTCGATGATTGAAAAACCATGAAAAGAAATAATGTATTTCGGAAAGATTGCTTCCCAAAACGACTTCAGTCGGTCTGCGAATGTTGATATAAGATTCTAACTTTTGGCAGAAGGCTATCAATTTTGAGGGAGGGGTAAGTCGATTACATCGATCTCAATGCTCAACTTGTACTTATTTTATCGACCCCGGAAGGATAGAAAATAAAATGCGGCCTCTGTGCAGTTTGAACGCAGAACTTAAAGACGGACGAAATGCTGTTAAGCCTTTTGCTCGGCATGCTTACGATTGTGCCAATGACTCGCTTTAATGATATTCATACAAAATTATTGCAACTAAGTCACACAGAATATTTCTCTGGTTGAGATTCTTATGACGTAATTACACACACACACACACACGCGCGCGCAAATTAAAAATATAGGAAGTAAAATATAATTTTATGCTAAAATTTTTTCATTTTTTCTTGGCGTGAATATAATCTTGCAAAATATTATGCTGTGCCAATTTATGTAATTAAGCTAAATGATTTATTTTTCTCATCAGGAACTTTTCCCAGTGATTATTTCATGACTTGAGGACACACAAGGCTCTTACTTTTTCTGAGAGGCAGTTTTTCTGAGATATAGAAAATATCAGAAGTTGAGACATAGCCCGTAATCTTCTGACCGATGTACTTCGACGCAATAATGTCAGCTACCTCAGAGCAAAATTGTAGTCTACTTAACACATACGTACACTTTATTACATTAAAATTCCACCTTAATATATTATTTCTTTTCGTCATAGTTTTATTGAAATATACTGTCTTCTTTCAGATAATTAGAAAATAATAGAATATTTAGTAAAATGATTGTCATTATTAAGTTTGTATGAGGCGGCGAGCTGACAGAATCGTTAGAACGCCAGGAGAAGTGTTTAGCAGTATTTTGTCCGTCCTTAAATTCTGAGCTCGAATTCCGCCGGGGCCGACTTTCCTTTTCATCCTTTTGAAGTTCATATAATAAGTTCCAGTTGATAATGTAATCGACTAATACCCCTCCCCCGTGCTTTCTGGCCTTGTGCCAAAATTTGAAATCATTATTGAGTTGGTGTAAGGCATCGAGCTGGGAAAAACATTAGCACGCAGGGCTAAAAGCGTAGCAGCCTTTCGTCCGTTTTATGAGCTGAGTTCAAATTCCGCCGAGGTCGACTTTGCCTTTCATCCTTTCGAAGTCGATAAAATAAGTACCATTTGAACACTAGGGTCGATCTAATTAGTTAAGCCCCTTCACTGAAATTTCCACCCCTGTGCCAAAATTTGAAACCATTAAGGCAGCAAGATGGCAGAATCGTTAGCACGCCGGGAAAAATGCTTTGCGGCATTTCGTCCGTCTTTACGTTCTGAGTTCAAATGATGACGTGGTCGACTTTGCTTTTCATCCTTTCGGGATCAATAAATTAAGTACCAGTTGAGCACTATGATCGATGTAATTGACTATTCTCCTCCCCCAAATTTCAATCCTTATGGCCACAGTAGAAACTATTATGAAGTTGGTATAAAGTAGCGAGCTGGCGGAAACGCTAGCACTCCGGATAAAATGCTTAGCAGTATTTCGTCCATATTACATTCTAAGTTAAATTCTGCCTAGGTCGACTTTGCCTATCCTCCTTTCTGAGTCGATAAAATAAGTGCTAGTCGAGCTTTGGGGACAATGTAATCGACTAGCTTCCTCCTCTAAAAAAAAATCAAGACATTGCACCTTTAGTAGAAAAGGTTTATTAAGTTGGTGTAATGGTGGCGAACTAGTAGAACAGTTACAGCGACGGAAAAAAAATCTTGGCATTAGTTCTTTCTCCCACTTTACGTTCTGTGTTCAAATTTCACTGGAATCAACAGTGCCTTTATCATTTCGGGGTTGATAAAATAAAGTACCATTAGATTTTTTTTTCTTAATAATTGATATTTCCTGATATAAGTTAATCTTTTCCCATATACGTTGTAATTCTATCAAGAAATTTTGTTAGAAATTCATTAAACACACACAAGCATACATATGTATGTATGTATGTTTTTAGTGAACGCAATTTAGGTAGCCTGTTTCTTATATATGTAGACACGATTCTCGTTCAAAATGTGCCAAGTTGGTACAGGTTATTGACAAGCCCCAAGAAAGGTGAAATGTAGCTATCGTTCCCATGATTCAATGCTGCGTGGATGCCCGCCTCGGTTCGATTTTTAAAAAATTATGTTTTAACACAATATGCCTATAAAGAGATCATCTCTCAAGCAACAACCACAGTAGCATATCTTTTAACAGAGTATATAACTTTCATATTAATGCACAGCTGGTTATTTTAATTTAATAGTGTTTTAATTGTGTTCACCGAGATGTTTTACGGTCCGGCTAGCACTTCGCAATATCAATGTTTCTGGTACATCAAGATACGAATTTCGTTCATGCATGTGACAAATGAATACATTTCATTGACAGTCCTCCTGCTAACCTTTAATTTCGCAGTGATTGCATTTCGTTTCAATTTATATAGTGTTTTTAACACAACCCATGTCTGAAGAGAAAACTAGACAACCATGACTCTACCATATACATATACATATATATATGTTTGTGTGTGCGTGTGTGCGTGTATATATATATATTTATATATATA
>NC_068982.1:40325040-40328670 GCF_001194135.2 Octopus bimaculoides | reverse complement strand
ATATATATATATATATATATATATATACATACATATATACATACACACACATGCATACACTCGCACTGATACAATCACACACATACATGTATGTATATGTGTGCTTCGAATATAAAATTGTAGTTATACGGATATATATTATCAAAACTTTACAGTTTAAACTATTGAAGTCTCATAACTGCTATTTTTCCAGAAGGCCAGCAATTTTGAGGGAGTGAGTCAGTCGATTATTTCAACTCCAAGTGCTCAACTGGTGCTTATTTTATTGATCTCGAAGGAATGACAGGTGAAGTCGACCATCGGATGAAAAGTACAGTCGACTCCCAACTAAAAGAGCCGAAGAAATGTAGCTACGCATTTTGTCAACACAATATAAATTCTGCCACCTGTTGTAGATAATGGCAAAAACAAAAACTACTCTAGTTCTAAAGTAGACAAAATTCGAATTTGTTATGTTTGTTTGACGAATACTCTGCGAGATAGTACTTATTTCTGTGTGTTGTACACTTTTCACCTATCATAACCAACGATAGCTGTAAAAGGGAAATTCATTGTTGTGTTGTGAATGCATTTGTATTAAATTTTTATTCTCATATCAAATAGCTGTACTATTGATATCACACTGAATATCATACGTACTCCGTACTTAGTATCTAAAGGATACCAGGGATAAAAAAAGCGTTAAAATGGTAAAAAAAAACATACTATTTCTTTGTATCAATTATTGATAAAAGAATTGGATTGCCAAGCGATCAATCACGAAAATAATTTGCTGGTAGTCAGACATGTTGGATTGAATTAATGGTGGCAATGGTATGCAATAACAAATATCAATAGAAATGTAAATGATTATGACGGTAAAGTTCATGAATGTGATGATAGTAAAATATGATTGTTAGTACTATTACTAGCAGCTGTAGCAGTAGAAGTATCAATAACAACGATAGCAAATACAAAGAATATTCCGAAGAATGCAAGTGGAAAATATGAAGGCATGAGAAACAAAAGCTGTTTGAGAAGTACGGTATTAGTGAGACGTCCGAGAAGGGAAAATTTATGGCGTTTTTTTTTTCCATTTCCACAAGAACTACTGCAATGTCATTTTGTATTAAAGAAAAACGGATTAAGAATAGAGCGTGAGCGTAAACAAACATGCATTTGGAAGCATATATGTATGTATGTTTGTATGTATGTATGTATGTATGTACATTCAGACTTACACATATGCATGGATACAACCATACATGCACACATGCATATATACATACATACGTAAATACATACACATTCCCACAGGAACCACACATAGATATATACTGATGCATACGCACATATATATATTTCTCTGTATGTTGCGCGTATAATCGTGTTGTTTACTGCATGCTTGTAACGAACGTTTACATAGTGCCTATCCTTTAAGCGTATTGCAACTATTTCAATGATGTATGCATGCATATACATGCATACATACATACATACATACATACATACATACATAAATATACATATATATATATATATATATATATATATATATACACACACAGACACACACACAAACACATACACACATATATTTATATATATGTATTTGTACATACAAATGCGCACGCAAATGCACACACTTTATATTGGAAAGACAGTCTGTATTTTTGTGTACGTGTATATTTTGTGATTTTATATATTTGCATTTATTGTGTGTTGGATCTACTTTTGTGTGTGAGTATGCATGAGAGAACTGTGTGCGTGTGTGTATGTGCTCGCGTGCATGTGTGTGCGTCACGTGTGTTGTGTACCGTGAAGTAAGTAGAACGCCTGCAGTTTATTGTATAAGAATGTGAAGTGTGTATTACTTAGGGATGCACGCACATACACACATACACACACACATACACGCACGCACGCATCCCATTGTATCTCTTTGTTGATGCGGATTTTGTGTACATATATGCATGTCGGTGCTTGTACTTGCGGTTGTGTGTATATGTATATGTATGTGTGTGTGTTTGAGATGTGTCCGTTTGTTTTGTGGGATTATATCTGAAGTATATTAGACAGCTGCTTGCAGGTTGCTTGTAGCGGAAGACAGTGTTGGAGAGGCTGAGAGAAATGAGGAGTATGTCAGACGTGACTTCACAGCTTATTGAACAGATCCAATCATGCAGCGGATAACTAGGGCAACGAAACAATTACAAACGCTGCTACGTATCAAATATGTTTATTCGATTTAAACTGATACCACTTGCATTTTCGCTAATTTTACATTAAGTATCAGAAAAACTAACCAAGGGGTAAAATGTCGGCTTTCAATGTTGATATAGCAAAAGACAGTTTTTCCATTTCAAATGATTTCTAGATTTATTGTTTACTGCAAAAATAAAAATAAAATGAAAAGGAAAGAAGAATGTAATCGAATTGATAGCTCATATAAAGAATTCTCCTAGTTAAGAGCACGGAATAGTAGACACCTGCAAAAGTTAATATCGAGTTAATCAATGATGAAGCGAGGTCAAAATCAACCGTAGCAAAACTTTTGACGCTCAGTTTTAGAGACATTATTATTGGAAAATGAATCCCTTATTACCATAATAAATTAAAACTTTAGCTCAAATTGAACTGACAATATTCATTTCCCCATATCAGCCACCCGTTACGACATTTAGAAATCCATGAACATCGTTCATAGTACGTCAGATTAATGAAATTACTTTCAGTAGACAAATAAGAAGAACTATTAGCTTTTATTCTGTAATTGATTTTAGTCATTAAACAGCGGTCATGATGGAATGCCAGATTCTAGGGTTTTAGTAGAATATATTGAACCATGTACTTTGCTATTCATTTCATCAACATCGGAAGTTGACGAGAACAGGATTTTAACCTTTTACTTAAGTAAGGTATTAAATAGTACAAAATATTCTGTCAGACGCTCTACTGAGTTCACTAATCTGACGCACTATGAACGACGTTCATAGATTTTTCAATGTCCTAACGGGTGGGTGATATAAGGAAAATGAATATTGTCGGTTCGATTTGGGTTAAAGTATTAGTTTAGTATGATAATAGGAGTAGGGAAAAGAAAGGAGAAACAAGTTCAAAAGATATGTGCTGAGCAAAAGATATAAAATTGATGTAGAGAAGGTTAACGAAAGAAAGACTGATGGTTCTAGTAGTTGGAAAAGATACTTAATAATTTGACAGGTGAAGAGCATAATAGAGTATAAAAGCAATTGGAGAGTAAGCAAACATCGATTAAGAGTGACAGCTCTTTAGACTCTGAGTTCAAATCCTTCATCTGAGTTCATCCCTCCGCGGGCCATAAATTAATGTAATAATCAATTGTTGGTGTTTCGATAATCTAATAATGCATCTTAGATATAAATGGAAATATAACGGAAAACGACAAGCCAGTTGATGGAAAAGTTTTAGAGAAAATATTTTAGATGTCACAGTCAGGCATTTTATTATATTGCCAGAATGTTCATGTATATTCTGGTGTAGAATGCACATGAACATTATGTGTGCGCGTGTGTGTGTGTGTGCGTGTAAATACATACACATAGGCACACACACACTCATATACTCATATAAAGACATACATATATACATATATATATATATATATATATA
>NC_068982.1:40323092-40324991 GCF_001194135.2 Octopus bimaculoides | reverse complement strand
TATATATTCTTTTGTTCGTTTATTATTTTACTTGTTTCACTCATTTGATTGTGGCCATGCTGGAGTACTGCGTTGAAAGGTCTTTTTAATCGAAAGATATCGACCCTAAGACTTATTCTTTGTAAGCCTAGAACTTATTCTATCGGTCATTTTTGCCGAACCGCTATATCACGGGGACATAAACACACCAATATCGGTTGTCAAGCGATGATTGTGGAGGTGGGGAGACAAACATAGACACGAAGACATACATACATTTAACTATCTATCTATCTATCTATCTATCTATCTATCTATCTATATATATATATAGATATACATACACGATGGGCTTCTTTCAGTTTCTGTCTATCAAATCTACTTACAAGGCTATAATAGAAGACACTTGACCAAGAAGCCACACAGTGGGACTGAACACAATACCATGTGGTTGGGAAGCAAGATTCTTACCACACAGTCACGCCTGCGCCTATACATACACACATTACATACACACGTATATATATACATGTATACACATACACACACATAATTCAGACTCAATTGAATTAGTTACTTAAATTGAGGCACTTTACCAGTTAGGTATAGTCTACACAACTCGAAATTAAGTGAACAGAATGTAAATAAGTAACAAGGATGTACAAGTATCAATACGTTACGGCTCGTTTCAAGCGGCTCCATTTAATTGAGCAATTACATCAATTTGAAAGAAACCGCTCTCTTCTGTGGCAGATGACCATATAGGTTTGAAACATAAAGGGTAAGACATTTCTAACAAATTTACACGAATAATAGAAAGCAAAATAATTACATTGTTTCTTTATTTTATATCTGTGGCAGAATGAATTTGGAAAAATGCATATCTTATTAAGCCTACTATAATTTAGAGAGTAGCAGAGGAAAACAGTGTGTGTGTTTGGTTGGGGGGGGGGGTTGTCAAGATAAGGAGTGGTGACATAGTTATTTATATTTGGAAGATTTTATGCAGCATGTAGTCTTCAGCCATTTAGAATTAAATCTACTGTATTCCAGTTGATGGTGATAAATAAATTAATGTCAATCTATCTCCCAGACCCTCATTGTACTGAAACCATATATCTGGATTTATCTACATAAAAGGATATGTCACAGAGCTGCTAGCAAGAGAATGGCTGATGCGGAAGAGGTGGCAACTAGAAGAAGGAAGGATAGGAGTAGCCAATATTTATTTAGATTATCAAACAAAGGAGGATATAATGTAAAACAAAAGATATAAGTAATATAGGCTTTAAGGATGGAAATTAGAATTGAGGGATAGTGGGGAATTGATTCATAACTTAGCAAATTTTTGTATATTAAACTGAGAAAATTAAAATCAATATAGAGAAAAAGGATAGAAGTTAAACTTCAAACCTAATAATAGGATACTTTAATATATGTGAAAAATATTAAAGCGTTTCCTAATTACACTGTTAAGGTGGTCATGATAAACCCATTCTACAGTGAATGTATAACTGAACTAAACTATCACCTGAGTAGGAGTACATAGTATATATTAAAGCAATAAGAAGGTCTACTTTCTTCATTACGGGTGCATAAGTATAATATATCGAAACTATGGAATCGAATACAAGGAGTAATTGAATTAGAGGTATACTAAAAGTATAAGGGAGTACATGCGGAAACAATAGCTAAACCGATTTGAGCATGTAAACATTTAATGAGCATTGCATGATTAAAAAATATACTAAGATATAATAAAATGTTTTCTTTGATTAATTAAATGAAGCCACTTAAAACGGCTGTAATGTATTGAAACCTCTACATCCTTGTTTCTTATTTACACACACACACACACACGCGCACACACACACACACACACACACACACACACACACACACACACACACACACACACAC
>NC_068982.1:40316773-40322746 GCF_001194135.2 Octopus bimaculoides | reverse complement strand
GAGATTTCAGCCTTGAAGATGAAAATCGAACAGGACGTCCAGTTGAGTTTGATGATAAGCTCCTTTGAGGCATTACTTGAAGAAAATCCTGCATTATCAGCTGAAGAATTGGCAATAAAGCTTAGTTCAATCCATACAACTGTTCATCGTCATCTTCAACAACTTGGAAAAGTTCCTAAACTTGGAAAATGAGTACCTCATGAATTTTCTGAAAGCAACCGCAAATCCCGAGTTGACATCTGCTCTCCTCTCCATTCTCGCGAACTCATTTCACCCTTTTTGGATAGACTTGTGACTGGTGACGAAAAATGGATCTTCTATCAAAATGTCAAACGTCGTAAACTGTGTCTTGGCAAAAGGGAAAAAAGCTCATGCACAACCGAGAAGGGAACTTCATGAGAAAAAGGTTATTCTCTCTATCTAGTGGGATTGCAAAGGTGTAATTCACTTTGAATTGTTACCACCTAATGCAACAATCAATGCTCAAGTCTACTGTCAGCAATTAGAGCGTTTGAACCAAACTTTGAAGAAAAAAAGTCCTGCTTTAGTGAATCGAAAAGGAGTGATGTTTCATCAGGACAATGCGCGGCTCCACACTGCGAAGATCACATCACAGAAGATCGAAGAGCTTGGTTGGGAAAAAAAAAATCCTTATGCAACCTTATTCTCCCGACCTTGCTCCTTCACACTACCATTTGTTTCGTAGTTTACAGAATCATTTGGGGACATAACTTTCGCAAGCCAGGAGAAGAGCGAAACTGACATTTCAGAGTTCTTCGCTTTGAAACCAAAATACTTTTATATTGACGGGATTAAAAAGCTTGTAAATAGATGGAAGGAAGTTATAGATAATCAGGGAAAGTACACTGATGATTAAATTTCAATTAAATATAACATTTGATCATTTGTTTTCTTTATTCAAAATTCGGACAGAACTTATAGGATAACATGATATATATGTATACCGACTGCATATTTAGCAAGTGTTATTTTAGCGAGTGTGTATACGTGTGTTATATAAAGAATAATTTGTATAAAGAAAAATGGGTTGAATGTGGTACTGAAAAAGGAGCAAAAACTCCTGAAATATGCCTATACACCCATTAAATATTTTTCCCATCTTCGACTGCATTATTTACATTAAACGCATTCAGATACGAAACGTCGCAAGAAATCAGTGCTAGCTATAATTTCTAGAGAAATTTGCAGAAGTAACCTTAAAAAACGATACAGAACTTTATGGTTTTAAATATAAGTAGTTTAGATTCAACAGAAATATGTATTCTATATTTGCTGGTTGTTTTTTTAAAACTTCAGTAACAACTCAGTAAATATTTGTATCACAGTAGTATATAGTTTCTGAAAATCAAGTTAGATAGAACAAAACTGTGCGTTTGATGTCTAACTAGTATCCAGCGACTTATGCTTATCTCTGGGTTGTGTAATCAACTGTAAGAATACGACCGTATAAGTAAGATGATCTACTAAGTATCTGTTCATGCTGACATCACTGTGGTGCAATTAATATTGTTACTAGACAAATGAAAACATATGTACTTTATAAATTCATGCAACACACTCACGCACACGCACACGCACACACACACGCACACACACACACACACACACGCAAGCACGAACACACACACGCAAGCACGCACACACACATACAAATACACAGACACAGACACACAGACAGACACACATACAAATACATACACACACTACATCAGCAATACTGAAATTTGCAAATACACGATCGAATATATATATTTTTGATCTATGGCTTATGAAATGTATAGTGTCTTGTTAAGGAAAAAAAAAAAAAAACGAAAAAGAAAAAAGGTACAGAAATTAGTTGCCAAAGAAGTATGATTGCCAACCTAGAAAAAGACGAAAAGACATCACATAATGACGTCATGTCATATGTACTGAACCATATCTAATGGCGTTCCATAGCAGCTAACTCGCTTGTGAATTGCTTCTAATTAGCCGATGAAAGTAACAAGAAGTTCAATAAATTATTTACCTTAGAAGGTTAGTGAAACAGTCAAATTTCACATATGAAAATACATACACACACACTGATAGTTCTATCCGCGTACATACATGCATACATTTAATATATAAGAATATACGAGAGAATACAATGCTATATATGTAAGCATGTATGTACACATATATTTGTGTTTATAACTATATATATATACGTATTCTAACACAGTATATGTATACACACACATAAATGCATATGTATTGATATATATGTATGTATATTGTTTATATATATATATATATGCACATACATACACACATATATGCATACACATATACAAGGTATATGTAACAAGGTTAAACTGTTTATGGTAGGAATATACTTGCGCGTGCAAGTCTGTATATGTGTATGCGCGAGTGTGTGCGTGAGAGTATGTGCAAGTATTCATATGTGCTTAAGTATGTCACGTTTACTCTGTGGGAAATAAGCAAAGTAGGAAACGAACAGAAATACAAATTTTCTCCAATTGCACATGGAAAACTGTCCAATTTGAAAAGTAAAAAAAAAGATATAGTAAAAGAAACTACTTCTTTCTTTTTATAAACGTGGATCTAAGCTTTATGTATTTTTTTTTTGTAAGAATGGTTGTTAGCCGTTTGATTTTTATAAAAATGGTTAGTTAAGTCTGCCATTAATCCAGACAGTTTTTTTCCTGTCCGTTTTTTTTCCTCTCCCCATTTCTTGTCTTTCTTTATTTCTTTCTATAGAAGAGCGTAGGCTTGAAACGTCAAAGACTTCTCCCGTTTTTCCTGTGCGTCAAACTAATACACCTTGTCTATTGTCCCCTCACCTGTCTATGTCTTTTGTTTTTATACATTTTTGAACCACACACACACAAACACCGCACTCACACATACACACATATGCATATATAAATACATACGAACACACACACACGCACGCACACACACACACACACTCACACACACTCACACACACACACATACACACACACACATATACACACAGAAAACAAGTAAGAAGGCAAGAGAAAAAATATCGATATAACTGTCTCAAAGAAAATGTTTACTAAAGAACCTCCCTTTTCCTCCTGACACATTTAAATACTCCCTAACGTCATTCTTTCTCGCATCCGGATTCATCCATACTAATCTTATATATATATATATATATTTTTTTTAAATAAATATATTTCTACCATCACTAGCATCACTACTACGACCACTGCCACCTCCACACTTCCAGCCAGCAGCAACGATGACAATAACAACAATATAACACAGATTATTTTCAGGCCATATCTGGGACGGCACAAAATAAAAAATAGACGCTTAATCCTTGAAGGTGCGCCTCAGAATGGTCTAAAACCGATGTTTATAAGAGAAATGACGCTATGCGGAGTTAAAACAAAATAATGAAAACCACCAGCCGTTTTCATTTCTTTTTCTTTTGTATGGCGAATTTTAAAGCTTGATTAATCGAAAATGAATATCCAATAATTAATAAAACGGAATTATTTGTTTAGGATACAATATATTAAACACGATTAATCATTTTAAATACATTTTTCAGATTAAAAAAATACATGAGTTACAATTACGAAAGAGCTATCAAATTTGCGGAGATTTTCAGATTAAACAAGTATGATCTATTTTCTGTGAGAAAAGACTTATTTCCGCTTTCGCTGCTGAATCATCTGGATTTGATAATTTCACCCGGATGCTAAAGAAAATACAAATACTATTTCATGAATAGTCCAGTTCTATACATGAGACACGCTATAATAACTTGTTCACAAAATTAATCTTATATACGTAGCGTGTCTGTTTGTATAATCGGTACAATTATATTTACACCATATGTAAATAAGTTGAGCTTGACGTAAACCCGCTGAGGTTATTCGACCCAGTGAGCAACGAAAGCCGAAACTAATTGATCAGTC
This sequence comes from Octopus bimaculoides, assembly GCF_001194135.2. Taxonomy (NCBI): domain Eukaryota; kingdom Metazoa; phylum Mollusca; class Cephalopoda; order Octopoda; family Octopodidae; genus Octopus; species Octopus bimaculoides. The sequence goes on along the minus strand of NC_068982.1, from coordinate 40,318,787 downwards.
AAATCGAGCTTTCTTCCATGTCTGTTGAGAACCATCAGTTTTGACTACAGGCAATATTTTTACAGCTAGATTAAATATGTTTATTAGATTTGCCATGAAATTTAATTTCATATACAGTGTTTCAGTATTCTGTAAATACGAGATAAACCACACATCCATGTCAGGTTGGGTGTGCTAATTAATAAACTAATATCCATTGCAAAAGATGCTTCTATTGTTAATAGCAATTCTATCTATCTATCTATCTATCTATCTATCTATCTATCTATCTATCTATCTATCTATCTATCTATCTATCTATCTATCTCCAACTGCACCATAAAGCTTCTCAATAATATAAAATGAAAACACTCTAACAGCTTTACACCTTTACACTAAACTCTAGAAATTATCAAAAAGTCTCGCCTCCCTATCTCCAACTAAAATCTCCACAAAAGATTTCCTAAATGAACTACACAAACTTGCATAAACACACATAAAATGAATACTTGTATACAAACAATCTGAAAGAACACCTTTCCTTAAGTTTTTCAAAAAATTTTTAATTAAAAGATATTCTATTTTGGTGCCATTTTTATACATGAATGTATGTGTGTGTGTGTGTGTGTGTGTGTGTGTGTGTGTGTGTGTGTGTGTGTGTGTATACGCACACATACACCTTCTATATCAGCCCCTGTTTACATAATATATCTAGAACAGAATTTTAAGGAACTCTATCCCCACAAAACAGAAAGTTTAAAATCCCTATATATTAATAAAATTAGTTTTAGAACTATGAGCACTTAAAGAGAAACATATAGACCTGCAACCTTTACTCAAATACTTTTGTGAACATCAAGTCACAAGGGAAAAACTTGCTACACTAATTGAGCCATAATATATCTGACTAATAAACTCAACCTTACAAATGAAAATACATATAGAATTGACCAGCCTAAAGTTACGACCTACCAACATTCTTTGGTGAAATAAAGTTGATGCACCTAATTACTAAGGGTTTAAATACTGGACTTTGTACCTTTGACCATTATATTGTCAAAGCAAAGGGATTAAACCCAATAATACCAAAAGCAACAAAATTACTGTCAGACCTTGTGCCTACATAGCAAAAGAGAACACTTTCATGTTTGTTTACAAAGTTCTATATGCATGAGTAAATTCTAGACAATGACCACCTTAAATTTAATCGATAAAAAAATTTCTAAAACACCTTTCCATAACAACTCACTAGAAAGACCTAATCATCACTCCACTCAAAGTCACACATCTAAAGATGAGTTTAACTCAACAGAGTGTACGTTATGTACATTATTTACATTTGACGGATATTTGTCCTCATCTTGTTTGTTGTTAACACAACGTTTCGGCTGATATACCCTCCATCCTTCATGAGTTGTCTTGGGGAAATTTCGAAACAAGGTTCTCATACCTATGGTATTTTTCGATGTTATTATTATTATCATTATTATTATTAATATTATTATTATCAGTGACCTGAATAATAATAATAATAATAATAATAATAATAATAATAATAATAATAATAATAATAATAATAACAACAACAACAACATCGAAAAATACCTTAGGAATGAGAAACCAGGTTGGAAATTTCTTCAAGACACCTCATGAACAAACAAGACGAGGACAAATATCCGTCAAATGTAAATAGGGTAAATATTGTACATTACTCCTCATCTCTTAAATATAGAACTGTATCAACAGAGAGTATATAAAGGCAAAACTAACTCTAATGCACTGCAGGCGGACTATGGCTTACCTGGTCGAAACTTCGAAGTCATCGTCAACGGCGCGGCGCGCTTTCCCGCAGCTCGTCTCCATGACCGAACTGCAGTCGTGGATCAAGAAGAGGCCGAGGAAGAGCGAATGGCACCGCGAGTGTCGCGCTGCTCTTCAGCAACTCCAACAACCCGGGTCAACCTTGAGCGACTGCATCACAACTAATGCATTCTATAGTGGATTAGTGGAGGGAAGGTACGACAACGATCTCGGG
>NC_068982.1:40313207-40315889 GCF_001194135.2 Octopus bimaculoides | reverse complement strand
TATATATATATATATATATATATATATATATATATATATATATATATGTATATATATATAAATGTATATATGCATATATGTATGTATGTAATGTATGTATGTATGAATGGATGGATGCCTGTGTGCTGTATGCTTGCCTGTGTCTTTATAACCGGATGTACTGATGTATGTGTCTATGTAGAATTTTCCTCATGTCTGTAATTAAACGGTAAATCATCATTGTGTGTCGTGGAAAAATATATGGTCGAAGTAATATGTTCAAGCAAATCGAACATACATATTATTAGTATTTATCTTATCGATTTCAGAGAGATGAGTAATAAATTTAACCGCTGTACGGTTAGCATATTTAATGTCATAAGCAATAAAAATCTATGTAGTGCGCATTAAAGAGTGCGTAAAAAGCTAAGTGTGTGGTGATCATTAAAAAGGGTATAGGAATACTATATATGACGCGGAAAAGAAAGCATATTTCTCAATGTCTAATACTGATTTTATATATTGGTATGAGGCTTGCAATTTCTATGGAGGAGGCAAGTTACTAACATCGACACCAGTGTCGAACTGGTGCTTATTTTATCAACCTCGAAAGGATGAAAGGCAAAATCGACCTTGGTGGAATTGGAACATAGAACTTGAAGATGGACGACATGCTTAGCCGCATGTCGTCCATCTTCGGCGTGCTAACGATTCTGGTAGCGCAGCGCGTTAGTCAATGTCTAATATTATGAGACGTCGAGCTGGCAGAATCGTTAGCATGACGGCTAAAATTCTTAGCAATATTTGGTCCATTTTTAAGTTCTGAGTTCAAATTCCATTGAGGTCGACATTGCTTTTAATCCTTTCGGATCGATAAAATAAGTACTAGTTGATGAGCACTGGTGTTGTTGTAATCGATTTAACACCCTCCTCGATATTGCTGGCCTTGTGCCAAAAGATAAAATCATTATTATAAGTGTTTAGAAAAAACCTGTGAGTAATGCAACTGAGATGTTAGGTAAAAATAAGGTTATGTCAATAAATGTAAACGAAAATATATTGTAGACTCCTCTTTCCAAATGTATGAAAGAAAATATTGAAAGTGTTGGGAGAAATGTAAGAAATGTATTATAACTGGGAGGTAACTACGATGTGTGTTGTACTTTAGGGTGCAGGAATCTCCAGTCTAATGTTATTTTTAGCCACCGGATATGTTTGGGCTTTATTCTGATCTGAAGAGCCAAGTATATTCTTCAGCAATGTTGTTTAATAAATTAATAAGAGAATAACTAAATAGATGTTCAAAATAGTCACAGATCGATCCTGATATAGCAAACTTGTGATGATAGGTGTTCAGGCCTTGTATATATTGCATTTTTGTATACATTTGATTGCGTTATCCAGGGCCTTCTTCGATTTTTAAGAATGTAGAGTGCAAATAGAAGAAAGTTTTCTGTTATTTTTAGCAGATCGTTCTACTGCCTTGAGACTCCCTTGTTCTTTCATGGTTTCATCTCTGTGGCTAGTCGGTCACTTCTACCTCAGTACTCATCTGATTTTATTGACTCCGAAAGAATGTAAGGCAAAGTAGGCCTCTGCAGATTAGAATTCATTGCATTAAACTGGAAGTAATGCCACGAAACATCTTGCTCGGCGTGCTAACTATTCTGCCAGCTCAGTGCGTTAATAATTCTTTCTATTATACGAATAAGATTTTGATCAATTGGTACTTATTTTATCTGATAAAAGCCAAAGTCAACCTCGGCGAAATTTGAATTCAGAATGTACAGACAGACAAAATGCTAAGCGTTTTGGCTGGTGTGCGAGCAACTCTCCCAGTTGGTTATCTCAATATTCGTTTCAAATTTGAGCAAGTTTCATGGAGTAAGTAAGACGATTACATCGACTGCAATGCTAAACTGATACTTATCGATCCCAAAATGATGAACGGTAAAGTCGACCTCGGCGGAATTTGAATTCAGAACGCATAGACAGGTAAAATATCGCTAAGCATTTTGCCAGATGTTCTAAAGATTGTGCGAGCTCGCCGCCTTAAGCAGACCTTATACTGATTAGTGTTGTTGACATTGAAATAACTTAGATGTTAATCCATGATGTTTTATACATATAGAGAAGGCATGAGGATGCAGAAAAAATATCGATACGGAATCTCCATATTTGTGAGTGGAAAAATAATCTCTGTCCTACCATTTGAAGAATTAACCAAAATTAAATTAAGCTTAGGTTGATTATTTTCAAATTTACTTACATTTCAACTTTTAATCGTTTCTAAAAGCTTCTTCTTGTAATAACTTAACTTGTAAAAGTAATTTTAAAATTTATAGAAGAATTACACAACATACATATATATATATAGGTATATGAGTGTGTGAGATTTTGTGTCTAAGGGTGTGTGTGTGAGTATGAGTGTGTCTGCTTTTTATGTATGTATTTGCATATGATTGTCTGTAAAAGTTTATACGCATGTATTTTTGCGGATGCCAGTATACATTCATACACAGTCCCATGCGTACTCGCATAAACATGCATGTATGCATACATACATATAAACATACACACGCACACATATATACATGCATATATATTTATATATATATATATAAATATTTGCATTTATATATAAACATACAATTGAATATATATATATGTGTGTATATATATATATATATATATATATATATA
>NC_068982.1:40304573-40312545 GCF_001194135.2 Octopus bimaculoides | reverse complement strand
GAGAGAGAGAGAGAGAGAGAGAGAGAGAGAGCTTCATTTAATTCGTCCTTAGTCGAAGGACACCCGTTGTTAATGTCCTGTTGTTTGCATTTGTATTTGTGTACCATTTCTCTGTTTTTTTTCGTCCTTGCTTCGTATACATTCACTGCTTTCTTCCAAGGAATCTAGTGGTCTTAGCTTAGATGTTTCTTGGGGTTGGCCAGATTGGAGCAGTCTCGAATATAACCAGCTGAAACTGCTGAGAATGTCCGGTACTCGACTGAAGATAGAAAACTCCGAATGACCCGTCCTTATTTTCTTCAACTGTCTGGATGTTTTGCTGTCGCCTGTTGCATTCTTGTTCCATTTTTTGTATTCTTTTAAACTACACGGCAATCACATATATATATATGCGATTGACGTATAGTTTAAAATTGTGTCAGTTTACGCCTAAAGGAAAAAACGTGCGCAACAAAAAAAATTTCAGAGAATTACAGTTCTGGATATGAAGGATTGACGTAAGTATTCACTGGTGAGTTTTGAGGCTTTACCTATATAAAAAATAATACATTGTTTTCGCTGATGTTCTTAAGAATGACAGACCACTGAGATTTGACTGAAAAGGTTAAGGCTGCTGTAGATCTAACTCTATAGAAATCTTATTGCTGGTCACTGATACAGGCAGGACGTTACCATTCATCTACAGTTAAATGAGGAAATGTTGGTGGGTAAGGCTTCATGAATGTTAATAGTATATCTTGAGAATAAATATTGCTCACAACTCATTCAAAGCAAAGACCATTCTCACATAAAATATATTAGAGAAATATAAGGGAATCACTTTTAGTTAAAAGCAATGCTATAGATGTCGATCACGTAGAGGCCTTTAAGTTGAAGACTCTGTGACTCGTATTCTACCGCGGACAATTAATCTAGTTTGTAATATAAATTTTAACTTTCAATGGTTCATTGAACCTTAGTGTATATTTGTTATTGATTTAAGAAACACAGTTAATGTTAATGCGTAGTATATTACTGTTTTATTTGAGTTCTAGGGTTGAACTCAAATTTGTCTCTAGTTCGCAAGATGTTAAAAGGAAACCTCTCCAGCCTATATTTTTATTATTATTCAATATGTAAATCATAGGCGCAGTTGTGGCTTTGTGGTAAGTTTACTTCTCAACCACATAGCTTAGGGTTCAGTCCCACTGCCTGCCATCTTGGGCAATTGTCTGCTATAACCCCGAGATGACCAAAGCTTTGTGAGTGGATTTGGTAGACTGAAAATGAAAAAGTCGCGTTGCATATACATATCTATATATGTACACACACACACACACACACACACACACACACACACACACACGCACACACACGCACACACATTATATGTATGTATGTATGTATGTATGTGTGTGTGTGTGTATGTGTGTAGGATGACCACCAACACCGCTTCACAAACGGTGTTGGTGAGCTTACATCCCCGTAACCGACAAAATAAACACCAGGCTTTAAATTATAGGTAATAGGGTCGATTAATTCGACAAATAAATCCTTTAAGGTGGTGCCCCAGCATGGCCACAGGAAAAGTAAATCAAGGAAAAGATAAAAGATAATAGATATATTCCATGCCTTTGCCCTAAATGATAGAAACAGGTTATGGAACATTAGAGTACTATTCTATCCAGCTGTCTCTGTAGCGAGCTGGCCTTGATGATATAGTATAGCCAAATTCAATGTTGAAAATGAAACACCAGGTGCATTCCTTTGAATACAATATATAACAGTATACTAAACTAAAACTAATTAAGTCGACTGCCAAGATTAGATATGCATAATTCAAATACAATTTTACTTTATTCCTACTCTCCAGCCTTAATAATGTAAGAGATAAGGTGAAGGTATGCTAACTCTCCAACATGATTTCGATTCTCAGCTGAAGTAATTGCTCTAAAAAAGAAAGTTCCTACTTCAAATGACTGTGACTGTGTGAACAGTGCTTTCAAAGTAAAAAGGTTTTGTTCATGAATCATTTAGTAGTAGCTCTTATCACTGAAATAATTTCTCAAGAATTATTGAAAATTCTTTTTTTTATAACTATAATAAACATTTTTTTTTTCACCATTTAAAATTACGGCTGCATGTAATACATTTCTATTATTAAAGTTATATACAAAGGCTGAGCGCTGGCAGTATCGCTACCGCGCCTGGCAAAATGCTTAGCGGTATTTCGTCCGTCTTTACGTTCTGAGTTAAAATTCTGCTGAGTCGACTTTGCCTTTCATCCTTTCGGGATCGATGAAATAAGTACCAGTCAAGTACTTGGGTCGATGTAATCGACTTGCCACTACCTCGGACTTGATTGCCTTGTGCCAAGATTTGAAATCTTTATTACAGTTAAGTATAAGCCAGCGAGTTGTCAGAATCGTTAGAACGCCGGAGAAAATACTCAGCGACATTTTCAACCGACTTTATGATCTGAGTTCAAGTTCCACCGAGGTCGATGTTATCTTTCGTCCTTTCGTGATTGATAAAAATAAGTGTCAGTTCACTACTGGATTGATCGATGTAATCGACTAGCATCCTTCCATGAAATTGCTGGCTTTGTGCCAAAATTTGAAACTGTTATCACAGCTAAGCAAGGCGGCGAGATTGTTGAATCGTTGGCACATAGGACAAAATGCTTAGCGGCATTTTGTCCGTGTCTACGTTCTGAGTTTAAATTCTGCCGAGGTCGACTTGTAATTGATTAATACCCTTCCCTAAAAACTTTTAGGTTTTGTGCCTATAGTAGAAAGGATTATTACAGCTAGGGTGCTTTCTGATCCATGATTGTTATTAAAAATGCGCAATACTGAACTAGGGCTTCAAATGTAAAGAACAAAAATATTGTGTTATATAAGTTTTTCTGTCCGTGTAGATTTTGAAGTCATGCTGGGCGCGAATGGAGATGCATTTTATTCATAGGGAGTTATTGTACATGAATATGTAGAGTATTCTGATTGTTAATCCAGCTACGAACAACTTCGTGGTCTATCCTCCAGATGCAATTAATAGAAGTAATTAATATGTGCTGCATTACACATAATGAGCTATATACGTCTAACAATTAGGATACTTTATTTGGAAAATAATTTATTACTTATACAAATATGTTGGCAATATGGCGCAGCAAGAATTTCTCGAAGAGATGCAACTTTTATTGCAACACATTCTACTATTAATGGCGTAATGAACATAACTTTTCATTAACGAAATAATTGGCAGTGACTTTAACGCTGAACAATGTACTATTGAAGCTATTAAAGCGACTGCAAATGGAACAAACAACTGGACGATGAACTGGAAAGTATGGCATCTCATGTTTCTCGAATAACATCTACGATGGGGTATTGAAAACGTCCTGGCTTTAAGAGTGTCGCGAAAGGTATGGCTGGAAGCCCAACTTTCCGAGTTCTTTTACAGGTCTTAGAAAACATGAAGGACCGTTGCAATAAGTGTGTGAAGCTGAGAGGGGAATACATTGAATAAAATCATACTCAACCGATCCTCCCGTATTTTCCTTTATCCAAAGTCAGGAACATTTCAGCACCCCTCGTAGTTTTTCTAGTTTTAGTTTTGTGTTCCTCTAATAATGTTTGTTTCCGTAGTTTACATCTCTAATTTCTTTGATGAATATAATAAAATTCATACTACTACTATACGGGTTAGACAAAAGTTCTCCTTGTGGAATAAAAACTACGTCCGCTAGCACGACAAGTGCATTAGAATAACGATAAGCTCCCATTTTTATAACGTAACAATAGTACCGCTTAATTACTTGGTTGTAAATATTTCAGTTCACCTACATCCCTAATATATTTCATCTTCAGGATTTCTCTTTTAGCATCCCATAAAATCTCCGGCTTCGTGGTTACATTAATCAGTTATTTATTCTACATGAAATATCGATTAGAGTAACAGTTATTTGATTTCAATTATAACACTAATGACAATCGAAAAGTCATAAACGTTACAATTTCCTGTTTCTTCTGAGTGAACACCATCTCAGGGTTTAGAGCCAGCAATGTGATCACTCTATGTGATATTCATATAAATTTTACTGAGCAGCGCCAGATTAGATTTCATCTAGATTCAAAAGCAAACCACACATTTGATTCTAAACCCTAATATGATTAGAATAATGGGCGCTACAGTCTCTCGATTAATTAAATACGTTTACTGTAAAATCCTTTCCGAGGAGATTCTTGTCTTATAAAACTTCGTTTAAATTGTTAAGCTATATCGTTTCATATTTCTAATCTTTCCAACACATCTGACATTCTCGTCTTTCTCCTTATATACACTACCAATTTGTTATCTTCCACAATATTTTCTTTTAATTTTTCTGTCAGTTTTCTTCCATTTCTTTTTATCACATTATCTATTTCTACTGCTTCCTCCTTGTTTTTATCGCTTTCACCTTTCACTTCGTCATAAAGTCGCGTTGTCTTTTACAGCTTAAGTTCCAACTTTTTATTTGTCGTTCTCAAATTGTCCTTTTTTTTCTCTTTCTTTTCTTTTCATTACAGATGGCCTCTATTAACACTACTCGATTTTTCTGTTTCTTTCACTGTCTCTTTCTTGTTCGCCATTTCTAACTTTTTTCAAACTCTTCTTTTCTATCTTCTTTATCATTACTCTCTAGTCATTCTCTTTCTCTGAAAATAACCATTCAAATAGATGTTACAAATTGTAATCTGATACTGATTTTTATATGACAATGACTCATGGAATCCCACCAGATAGGCTCTAGTTTTCCTATTGATTTCTAACAGGTAGGTGTCACCCATAAATTTTAGGGGAGAGTAAAGCGGATAAGAATGATTTTATTCAATGTATTCCCCTCTCAGCTTCACACACTTATTGCAACGGTCCTTCATGTTTTCTAAGACCTGTAAAAGAACTCGGAAAGTTGGGCTTCCAGCCATACCTTTCGCGACACTCTTAAAGGCGGCGAGCTGGCAGAAACGTTAGCACGCCAGACGAAATGCTCAGCGGTATTTCGTCTGCCGTTACGTTCTGAGTTCAAATTCCGCCGAGGTCGACTTTGCCTTTCATCCTTTCGGGGTCGATAAATTAAGTACCAGTTACGCACTGGAGTCGATGTAATCGACTTAATACCTTTGTCTGTTCTTGTTTGTCCCCTCTGTGTTTAGTCCCTTGTGGGCAATAAAGAAATAAGAATGACTCCAGCACATGCCTGAGGCTGTATTTTACTGATTCTGGAAGGCTAAAAGGCCAAGTTCATACCATTGATATTTGAGCTATGTAAAGAACCATAACTAAAAGCTATAAGGCATTTTGTCCGTCGCACTACTGTCAGGAGGAACTTAAGCGCATGTTTATAAACGCAAAGAAGATCTAAAGAGAGACAACGACATTTGTAAAATGACGAGAGAAGAGAAAGATAAACAGATTGGAGATGAAATTAACAGGCATTGAACAATTTAAAATTAACGCATATCTTACAGTTATGTTTAGTGTGATTAATTTACGGTCAAGTTTCTATTCTAGTCTACGCTAATACAATAAATGTTAGAATGCCACATTTATTCGTTGAACAATCCTTATAGAATCCAAAGATTTTTGATTATATTGACTTTTAACATAAACACAAGCTCATATATTTTCGGGTAGAGTCGTTTATATCGATCCCAGTATTTAGCGGGCATCTTATTTAATCGACTCCAAAACATTGAAGACGAAGTTAGCTTCGACGGAATCTGAACTCAAAATGTAAAGAAACGAAGCTAAATATTGTTATCGATATTGCCTGACTACTGAAGTTTCTAATTTACTGTTCAGTGTTGCTTTTTATTCTAATATTAGAAATGAAAGCGAAGAGTGGAACTTGAGAGACATGTTTTAAATAAAATGTATGCTTGCTAAGGTCTGAGTCCGATTTTCAATTTGGCTGTTTTTCTGTAGCATTTACTTGTTATTTACGTTGCTAATATATTTTAGAAATGGATTTCAAATGGCATGAAATTTGATTGGAGAAAATTACTGTTACGTAAAAAATAAAAATATATTCACTTGAAAATTGGAGAATAATGACTTACATTAAAAGCAAATATAGCGTATTTCAAATAATTGCCTTACAGTTCTACTTAGTTAACTTGATTTCTTACGTACGAACACAAACTTAGATTTCATAGGGTAGAGGGATTAGAATTTCATTTTTCTAAAAAGCGTTGACTGTAAATGAACTGAAGTGGCTGCGACTGAAAATTGAAGCAAATACATTTTCTTGCTTCTTCATGGCATAATTGTGGGGCAAATTAGGATCTGAATGTGATTTTGCACTTCTCATATTGTTTGAAAGAAACAAGAACCACAGACAAATAGGTGAATGGCATCAAAAACATATTTTTGTTTAAGGTAGTGAATTTGCTTTAATCAAGTATCAGAACTCATTTGTAATTCCTGTCCATCGTGAGCTTATCTCCTGCTCAATATTAGGCCACCCCTTTTAACAACACCATTTTCCTTGTGTTTCAAATTATGTTGATTATATGCATTATTTGAAAAACTATAAATTAATTCCTAATATGATCTTACAGAGACTGTATAAGTAGTATTTCCTCATCAATTTTCACTGGAAATGTTCGAAACTCGGCTAATGTCGGAGAACTGAATTAACGAAATGTTAACAACTCCGCATAAAAAAATAACCATTATGTAATCTAAGTCGGCTTTTCTTTCCATGTGACGATATGCATACAAAGCTTCTCGCATTTAAATTTCGAAGCATCTGATCTAAAGAACATTATACTCTAAATATTGATTAATGATCTGCTCTGTCAACAAAACTGGTTCGCGACGTGGATAGAAAATTTTTAGTTTGTTCAAGAAGGATCTGTTGAAGAACAGTTTGCCCATTATCACAAAAATAATGAATGTTTTACTCTTACTGATTAGTACAAACATTTTCTACGATCTTTTCGAAGACATGACCAAACACCGAATTGCTGAATTTTAAATCTCAGAATAGATTGAATTCAGTTAGTTGATTTATTTTTCTTATGTTACTTTCAGTAAAAATTTAATCTCAATGATTCCGTTAATCCAAAGGTGTGTCTTTCTCCAAACTATATGAGTATTTTCGACGTAGAAAGTTGAGAGTTGAGTCGTTAATAGCGGTATTTAACTGAGTTTGTTGGAAAACGAAAAGATGGAACAGAAAAGCTTCAACACTTGACTAAATGCGCTGCAGCATCCTGTTTCTTTCATCTAAGCTCAACTGTAACCGATCTAGATTAAAATTTTAAACATGCGAAGTTAGTTAGAAAACAGTAGCATGCCAATGTTTCACTAGAAACCAGCCCTTTACTTATTACAAATTCAGTGTTTTGCTCGAAACATGAGCTAACGAACCAGTAATAGGAATAGCTTTCTGATTTCAAATCCAACTAAAGCCTGTCTGAATTTTTACCCTTTCTCTGTCGTCAGTAAAGTATGTACCAGTAACATTGATTCAATGATCTAAAACAGCTCCCGAAAAATGTCTAAACTTGTTTCCAATAACAGAAAATCTGTATATTGCTTTGTGCGATGTTAATATTAATAGTGGTAACCATGAACAGAATGCGTTACAACATATTTCACTGCAAATTAACTCAGTATATGTTCAAATAAAATTGTAGTCGAAAGGGTCTCTCATATTCCTAGGACTGATTAAAGAAGTGTTATAACATGTTGAAACCGAGAACCTTTCAGTTAATAAGAGAAATATTTTGTTTACAATGCTAAATACTAGTAGTTGTTAGAAATACTGGTTAAAAAAGACGTTCCAAAAGGGGATTAACGTTAGTTATGCATAATCATTTTATTCAATTTCTTGACCAATGCCATCGAAACAGTGTAAGGTAAGTTTACTTCCGGCTTGGAAGCCATTTGTAATGCACCTTAAAATCTCTGGATTTGTAGAACATATATATATATATATATA
>NC_068982.1:40293356-40304195 GCF_001194135.2 Octopus bimaculoides | reverse complement strand
ACACACACACACACACACACACACACACACACACACACACACACACACATATATATGTATGTATATATACACAGAATGGGAGAATAGTTAAGAATTAGTTCACTTTTTAATAAAAAGGCCAAGTGTTCGGTGCTACAGTATGGCAATTTGGAAATGTGTGTTTCGTTGTAATTTGAGCCATGAACTGTTTGGGAAATTGTGAAGAAGGAAACTGTGAGAAAACCCGTCCAGCGGATTTTACCCGTAACTCAAACGTCTACTTTTATATCCACGTGACATTTGTTGCTAATGTAATAAACAGGAGAATCAAAGAACTTCATGATAACATCATAAATTGCAATTTTTACGCGTCTTTCATAAGCAACGTCTAGTATGTCATGCAGTAATGGTTACGTAGATGATTATATAATAACATTGAAATGCCAGATCTTCAGAAGAAAATAGTAATTCAGGTCATTATTATTTACGAACATCAGTTGGTTGATAAGGTGATTACTCCATACTTACGTACACACGTTCATCTATTCATCCATGCATTCATTCATCCACCACCCATATATTAGTAAATATAGACCATACCTTGTCATTCCATGCCATACTATGTCATGCCATTGTTCGTGAAGTCCCTGATGGAGTCGTCGGGGCGCTGGGTTGGGCAATTTAGACCTGGTGGAACATAACCCTCTCCAAGTCTTGCACGTATGTACATACATATGTGTGTACACATATATGCAAACATACCTATACACACACGCGCGCGCGCACGCACACACACACACACACACACACACACACACACACACACACACACGCACACATATATATATATAATCGAATCTATGTAAATTGTAAGTTGAAATATTCAGGATGAGAACATCATTCACTCTTTGGTGATATATGCAATATTTTTTTAATGTTTTGAATTCCTAATATTTTATCAAAAGTAGATTTTTTTGATTTGTTTTAGAATAAAATCAGGAGGGAATGTTTATGAAAGTATAGAATAACTTGATTTATTCACTTGCTGTTTACACAGACTTATGATAAAATTATTACAAGCAAAATCAATAAACCGTATATGTTCTTAATCAATCTCGTCTAGCGCATTCTTCCCTTGACATTTACTGAATGTTTGTTTAAACACGAAAACTTAAAGTTCTACTAATGGAATTGTGTGTAAAAAAAGCATGACAGTTATGCATTATTGATATGTTGATCTTTTCTAAGATTGGGAGTGGGCATATTTGACCCAAACTCTGTATCTTCAGCATGTGAAAGCTTATTAGAAAACTCCCAGAATGTCTATGCTCCAACATTCTTCACGGTATGTTTTTATAGATAATTACTTTGCTACGAAACATTTTACACTGCGATGGGATTTATTCTGAATTTACTTTATTGGCTCATATATTGGACGTTAGTTATATTCCAGTTTAGTTATTTGCGTGACTTTATCACTAGAACTGCAGACGGCCGAGTCGATACAATGAAATATTAACTGAACAAAGCGTCGATTGTGCTCACCACCATTACAATTGCTGCGCAGCGCGGTTAGATTGTATAGAATCACAGTCAAGAAAAGGGGCTTTAGGATCAGAAGTACGTCATATTTAACGAATGCTTCCTTATCTTGCAAAGCAATATGTACATCCCTCAATGAATTCATTCATGGATTCTTCATGTAAAAAGTACCCACAAATTTGTTGATTTTAGCCATTTCTATGAACTACATTTGAATCTAGTTTATGAGTTAAGTTTTAATATAACAATCCTTTCTACTTTAGGCACAAGGCCTGAAATTTTGTGGGAGGGGACTTGCCGATTACATCAATCCCAGTGCGTGTCGGGTACTTATTTCGTCGACTCCGAAGGGATGAAAGGCAAAGTCGATTTTGGCGGGATTTGAACTCATAACATAAAGCCGGACAGAATGACGCTAAGCATGTTGAGCTGACTGTTATACAGCTGTAGAATAATAAGGATAATAATAATTAAAGAAGGAGATATATAATGTATGGTAATTAGTGTGATAGAAATTATTGCCATGGTAGTGGGATGCCAGACAAAATACTAACTTGCAAATAAAATAACGTGAATATTCCCACAAAACGAGATCCATGCTACCCTTTAAAAGCGTATATTCAATGTGTAATATGGAACATCAAAACTTCGTGGCAGTTGCACAAAGTTGCTAGAGGTACATATTTGTGATATAGCATAATACTATACCATTTCTTTAACGCCGAAGGCGATCTATGGTGCTATTTAGCTTCATGTTCAATGAGAATTCATAAGATATTCCATTAGATTGAATCTTTTCAAGAGGAAACGAGCTTAAAATAAGATTTTTAGGAACAGTTTGCACATGTTCTCAAAACGTTGAATAGTCATCAAATTTCTATAACTCTGATACTATCATCCTGTATCTAGAATGTTGCACAAATATTCTCTGTTTATCAAAAAAAAACAACAAAAAAAACAAGAACAAGAACAATAACCACCACAAAACAGACGACGCGATTCGATAAATCAGAACAGTTGTTAGAAATCAGTTGCTGGAAATTCTTCCTTTGCAGGTACATAATTAATTGGTATATGTGTATGTGTACGAGCATGTATGCCCATAAATGCATATAAAATGAAGTAATAGGTAAGATATATTTCACTCTATAAAAAAGCGTGAATTAAGAGAGCAGACATGTATGTGTGTATATCATATATTTATAAATGTATGTATGCATGTATTTCTGAATCCCTATATATATATATATATATATATATATTCACAATATACACACGCATATATATATATATGTATATATATGAGTGTGTGTGTGTGTGTGTGCATACATATATAAAAAGGAAGAAAAGTCAGAGAGCGAGAGAAAAGGTATGAGGTATAGACAATTGTAAGATATACAATACGCAGAACCATATATCAAATTGTAATGAACGACACATATATCGAGTTAAAAAGATGTTCGAAAACCAATACAATGCCAATTGAAATATAGGAACGAAAATACAGTGGTAATCAAGTAATGTTAACAAAACCAGCGTCTTACACTTTACCTCATTTTCCGATATTTCGAGGTTAATAACTCCGCGGTTGGAGAAAACGTAGGATAGTGTCGTGTTGCTAAGTTTTTTGTTTAGATATATAGGAGGAAGTGGACTTGGAATTGTGGGCATGTATAGAATGGTATACTTACGATAAACAATTTACCTTACGTAATTCTCGTTTGTTGTTGATCGATAGCTTTGATGGACCTCATGACCTTAAATGGCCGATGTTACATTCTGTTGTCTTAATGTGTTTCGAATGTGGCTTTTCTTTTATTTATTGTTTGAATGAATTGCGTGTGCACATGTCTGATCTCACGTGTTGCTTGATGAGTAAATGTAGCTTTCGAACGGTGTATTCATTGTATGTGTTGCAGCAGTTACAGAGGCTTTCGAGAACATGTTCAAATCGTAAATAGGCAGGTTGTGCAGTGTGTGCATACCTCTTAGCTATTTTTTGTTTCCAACTCGCAAATACCATCCTCCAAACTCTTTCACACATGTGAGTAAAAATACCAGTTGAACACAATGTTCCATTTTCACGTGAAGAACGAGGACATTAGGCGCGAAGTACAGTAATATACGGTAAAGTGTGAACAATTGTTTTGTCTTCATTACTCATCTTTTCACTCCAATATTTCAAGCTGCATTGTATTGGCTTTTCTACAACTTCAATTTTAACCTCAACTATCACAAAAGGCTTCACTCAAACTACACTATGCTAATATGTGTGTGTGTGTGTGTGTGTGTGTGTGTGTGTGTTTGCGTGTATACATATATATGTATATATAAATTATATATATCGTATAATACATATATATATATTATATATATCGTATATTATACGTATATATAAATATATATATATATACATATATACACACATTATTTTTCATTCATATACATTGTGTTCATAAATCTGAAAAAATATCAACTTATTGAAAATTCAAAACTACTAGCCAACAACATTCTACGTATGATGTCTACTGAATGTTATATACATATACATAAATATATGTATATATATATATATATGTGATATAAGCAAAACACTACCATTCTACCATTCTACCGTTATTAAAGCAAGCATTAAAACCAAGACACAGCATTCCGCTATATTATTATCAGTTTTAGAAGTACATCAAATTTCAACTCACGAAAGATTTGCAGTTTCGGATTGACGTTGTCTAAAATATTTTTAAAAGGATTTAATTAAATATATTGTTTTCAATTATATGGTAGTAAAATGATGCAGAAATTGAACACGATACATTTTAGGATAGAATGTAGGAAGAAATAAGTAGGTAAAATAAGAAAGGAAGAATCATCAATAGAATGACATTGATAAAAATGAATGTAGGATATATGAATAAATTGTTATAAAAAGATAATAACCTTCGCCATTGCTCTCTCATTTCCAGAAGTTCTGCCCTGGATCTTATACGGACCTCTTCTTTCTTGAGTCTAGAACGATAAATTGATAAAGAATGATAGAAAGAAATGAAATAAATCGACTTAGTTAAGTAGTTTTGATAGTTCGGAGAAATGATGGAAGAAACAAGGTATATTTCATTGATATTCTATTACGTGAATACAAAGAAATGAAAAGATTTGCGACATATAAATGTGTTCCAATTGGTGTGATTCTACTAAACAGATTCAGTAATAATGTCGATTGACGTAAAACATATTTCTCTGAAAGATGTATTATCGAAATAAAAGACAAAAGAAAGAGGAAAAAAAAACACACAAAAAAAACACACAAAAAAAAACCCAGACACAACGACAAGAAAGAAATGACTGCCCTAAGCAAAATATTTTAGCGTTGAAATCGATGAAAGTAGATAATTTTTCGTTGAGTATTTTTTTTTTCTTATTTACTCATTGTTTATTATTGCAATTTCTACTGTGTGATGGAATTGAATGATTAGGATGGAAAGCTAAGGTGTTTGTGTTTTTTTTTCCTTTTTATACAAATGTACTGGTTCTCGATAATTCAGTAATTGCTTGAAGACAAAATGACAATTATACATACATATACAAGCAAACACACAGACACAGACACACGCGCGCAGACACATGTAAACACACAGACTCATAGACACAGATACACAGACACACGCATAAATATATATCTGTATATGCACACACACACACACACACACACACACACATACACACATACACGTATATATACACTTGCATATATAGATATACATATATAGTTATATAAATGTGGCCAGGCAGTGAATAAATCATTTCTCTTCATTTAGAACATTTGATTGATTGAAACTATGTCAGAAATTTACAACAAAACGTATTCACCCACCCTCTCATTCTACATTCATGTAGATATCTGATTTGATATTTTAATTAAAACAAGGAAAATTGTGTTTATTACAAACAATCGCACTCGTAGAGAGTCTGCATGCAAACCATTTATTTTTCTCCCTCTCTCACTGATTCCACATAAGAATGCATCAAGCTATATTTACGACTCTAGGCAATGTCGATCTTTATTTCTTAATCTCTTCTTGACGTTCTGACATGTGAATGGACAAGTCCCTTAAATCTTGAAGCATCTTAGAGCGTCTTACTGCGTCTTACAGTTAAAATTAGGTTCCAAAACAAGCACATCCCACTTTGACTCTGTAATCTATGTTGTATTCTAGTTGTTAAAAGTGCAGGACTTTTAGTTTTGTCATTTCCGAGTTAATTTTATCTACTTTGAAATGATTATGACAGTGTCGTACTAAAAAATATCCCATTGTGGCATTTTATAATATGCATAGTAACTGCTATCACAGTATTCTTCGGTATGAAAGGGTATTATGCTTAAACTACCTGATAATTATAATACATTTTCAGAGAAAAAATATTTTAACTACTTATACTTTGGCAAAAATATTTACTTGAATATACTAAATAAGTGTTGGCAGACAACAACTGAGATGTTCAGTACACGTACACGCATACACGTACACATACTACACACATCAAAAAATACGTACGCAAATAGCTACAAACAAACTCATACAAAGAATTCTAGAGAAATAATACAGATTCTAGCGAACTGCTGTTTCGTATAATTTATATAAAGCTTAACATGCCAAAGTTGTGTTCGTCATATCACCTTTTGATTGATATGCCAACAACAGATCTAATTATCATGTGATGGAAGAATGAGGCGTCTTTGTGAATGGTATTCAATATTTTCAATGAAATATTTCTATTCTAAGAAGCTCTCAGAACGAAGGAAAGAGATTAAGAAAATCTAGCTCATAAATAGACGTCATTGGTTCTTGTATTACACATATACAAAAGAATATTGGCAGCAGCAACTGCGTAACAGGAACAAACTAATGGGTAGATAACAATTTCTTGTTCAGCTGTCATAACTATAAAATGGGTCTAAAGAAAATTTAACTGGTTGGTAAGAAGAATGGGTGATTAATTTTCATCAATTTAGAGTAATTTTTTCTACTAACTGCAATAACTTACGTGAGATAGTAGCTGTTGCTCTATTTCTAGAAAGTTTCAGAGCTAGTCAGATTGGCGATCCTAAAATATTTAAGATTTGGCTTGATATTTAATAACTATAAAATCAGTGAAAGTAACGTGATAAAGCTACACTAGAACTTACATAAAATTAATCATTATTCTTATATGAATGTATATATATATATATATATATATATACACACAAATATTCTATAATTACAAACATAATTATAATTTTGGGTCAGCTAATTGCTTCACCACATACCGAATTTAGAAATAGGAGTTAAAAATTCCCTTTCTACTACCGTAAAAAAAGTGTGTTCCTGTCTGGGAGAATCTTACGGTAGTAGAAAAGGAATTTTTAACTCCTATTTCTAAATTCAGTATGCAGTGAAGCAATCAACTGACCCCTAATCATAATTATGTTTATAATTACAGAATATTTGTATAAATTTTACCTATAAAGGTTATTTTAACGTACCGATCTACTTGGTAAAATTATTAATTAATTGATTGATTAATTAATTTAATTAATTAATTTTACCCTTTTATTATTAATTGAAAATTATATATATATATATTTTTATGCAACCTTTCAAAGCCTAGCCAGGCTCATGGGCCCGGTTTCCCGGCTTCTATAGCGTATCTGTTCCCCACCAGCTGGACGGGACGAAAGAGTACAGCAGGGATCGCAACCACCTCCTGCCGGAGCCTCGTGAAGCTTAGGTGTTTTCGCTCAATAAACACTCACAATGCACGGTCTGGGAATCGAAACCGCGATCCTCCGACCGCGAATCCGCTGCCCTAACCATTGGGCCATTGGGCCATTGGGCCACCACACACACACACACACACACACATATGTAATATTTATATATTAAGGGGGCGAGCTGGCAGAAACGTTAGCACGCCGGGCGAAATGCTTCGCGGTATTCCGTCCGTCTTTACGTTCTGAGTTCAAATTCCACCGAGGTCAACTTTGCGGTTCATCCTTTCGGAGTCGATAAATTAAGTACCAATTGCGTACTGGGGTCGATCTAATCGAGTGGCCCCCTTCCCTAAAATTTTGGGCTTTGTGCCTAGAGTAGAAAAGAATATGTATATATGCTATAACACAGATATAGTGTAACTTAGTACTGTGAAGGCGCCCATATGTGTGCTCTTTGCTATTTCGGAAACGTTTCTCAACCTTCCTAACATGTTCACGTTTTACATTTCTCCTAAATCTCCCTGAGGATTAAAAATACAGGTAAAGTAAGAAAAGCAAGAACAATCAGATGCCAGTTTCCTTATAAAGAAACAACGCAGATAACGTTGAAATTAATACAATTAATACATGCAAGATTTCACAGCTTCAAAAGTATCTAGTAGCGACTTCTCATGAAAATGGACAAAATTTGGCATCGTGATGTTATCGATCTCCCACAAAGAAAGCTGTACCTCACGAGAATATTCATGTTGACGCTGTTGCAACATTTGGGTATGATGCTCCAACTTTATCAACAATACAAAAGTGTGTAACTGAATTTAAGAGGGGAAGAGGGAGGCTTGAAGATGACCCTAAGTTTGGGCATCCTGCAACGGCCACCACCAGGAACGTTTCAGCATGCATTTGTGCGCGTGTTTATATACTTAAAATATAAAATGAAAAGTGACTGACTATAAATTATGTAGTCAATGCTATTGGAATATTCCATGAAAAAGTCGAGAATATTCTGCCCAATGAAGGTTTCTACTCAGTTGGTGTCACGTTTTCTGAGACCTGATCAAAAGAGCACCATCGCATTACGGGAAAATACAACATTGTTTGAGGCAGACCCAACTAGTTTCCTTGAACGTTTCTGTTATATCGCACGTTCGGATGACCGCGACTCAACCATACAGCCACTGTGTAGTATTGCGATATAACAGTGGCGACGAGGATTTCGTAGCTCACACAGCCACTGTGTAGTTGCGCAGAGGTCATCCGAACGTGCGATATAACAGTTTCCTAGCCCAGAATGAGTATTGGCATAATGATTTAAGCCATTAACAAATGGACAATCCATGTAGTGGAAACACCCATCCTCACCTGTTCCAAACAAGGCCAAGGTTGTTTCATGTAGGGAAGTTGATGGCCTCAGACTTTTTGGGATATAAAAGGCATTGTGTTTATTCAAAAGAGTCACACTATCAATGGAGAGTACTATGCCAACTTGCTGAGTAAGTTACGAAAAGCTACCAGGGCCAAAAACCCAAGAAAACTGACGAAAGGAATCTTGTTTTATCAAGACAATGTTCCAGTACACAAGTCCTTGGTTTCAATGACTTTTGTGTGTGACTTTGTGTGTGAATCGGTTGATCCCCCTCCTAATTCTCCTGATTTGGCCCCGTATGACTATCATCTGTCTCCCACAATGAAAAAGCACTTGACTGGGAACCATTATCACGATTATGACGAAGTTGTATCTGCTGTTGAGGAGGCTTTTGACCAAGAGGACGAAACACGTTTCACCAATGGAATATAAGCACTGCAACACGGATGGATGAAGTGTGAGGACGTTGAAAAATAAACCTCATTTAGTGACATTCCATGAAAGTATCTTGGTCAGCCTATGAAAGTTTCAGCTGGACCTCACATGCATTTGTGTGCGTATTTATATACTTAAAATATACTCTATGACCATTATCCTTTTAGAGACAAAAACTACGTCGATAGGATTTAGTTTCTGTTTAATTCAAGACCTTTATTACCGACTCATTTCAAAATCTCACTCTGGTTACCCTGCTGACCTTTTTGATAGACTCTCTTCACTCGATTATATCCTCTCTCGTATTTCTTTATTCAAACGTATTAATTTGCTATGTTGCCATAAACCTTTAGAAAATATTCTGTCGAACAAGGCTTTGCTCAAACCAAGTTGATATTGTTGCGCCGCACCACACGAATTCATGTATGACGCTATTTAGTATTCTACCAAGTAAACTTCTAAGATATTAATCTGTATAAATACACGTACAAAAAATATAGATATATTCACGTCGATATATAACTTACTGCTTTTATTTTCCTACAAATTGTAAATTCCATAATTATTAATTAGTAGCACCCTTGAACGTTTTACAGTTATTTTCAATCCTATAAAGTTATTGAAAGCTTATAGAGAACCACGACATACTTAATAATTTCTTTTGGAATAGTATTTTCTTCTGTAACGTTTAGACATACTATGTGTAAATTCCATATTGATAGGATAAGACTAAATGTGCAGTCTTTGAGAGAACATCAATGGAAACGATATACCTTGTTTTACGCTTGTTACTTCTCCCTTTTTGAACGTTCTTGCGTTTCATTTTTATCACATCACAGCAAGTAGTAAACAAGTTTCATTAAATCGAAGACATAATCTATGTATGTTAATACTCTGCTACGCTATGACTATGTTAATAACGCTTTGACAAATCTCAATGCACAGTATTACAGCTGTATTTTCAAATCAGATAGAGATGCATATTACTGGAACTATTCACAGCCTCAGTGAACGAAGGACAGTAGCTGCTCAACAGACCCAGGCACATCAAAGATTACCACGTGACTGCTGACATGGTAGCCTACCGCTAAAGTATTTAGGTGACAAAGCTGACAGGAATAGGACTACAAAACAAAATTAACACGTGGCTACTGATCTGGATGTCTAACAGTCAAACTATAAACGAGGAGGGAAGAACATTGCCTGGCTACGCTGCAAAAGACCAGGGACAGATCCAAGTTAAGAACAATATTGCAAAACATCCGAAATGAAGTAATTCAAAAATAGAGCGGAGTGAACGATATGATCACAGAATACCTAAAGCATGTATTCCATTGTACTGAACCTTCCAGAAGGTTCACTTCAGTCAGTGACACCCGTGGAGGTGCTGAGTGGTATCCAAGAAATCGTTAAAAGGCACTCAGTAGGTCTCCACGACAAGCAGAAGGCGACTAATTTAAACGATTGAGACGAAAATGGAAAAGAATAACGTAAACAAGAATTGGAAGCTCATTGAGATCAATGGTGTATAACAACATCCGATAATCTAGTCGATGCCTAGAAGTATCAGGTAGATATATATATATATATATGTATATCTATATCCATATCTTCCCCATCCCTTTGTCTATCTGGTCTGACTATCTCCCCCTCCCCCTCTCTCTTTCTATATGTATATATAATATATATATACATATATATATGTGTGTGTGTGTATGTATATATATATATATATATATATATATATATATATATATATATATAT
>NC_068982.1:40290668-40292042 GCF_001194135.2 Octopus bimaculoides | reverse complement strand
TATATATAAATTATCTAACGTAAAATACTCTCAGTCAATTGTCCAACGCGTTATTTATTATTCATATAACAGATTTTTATCTATAATATTATGACTTTGACTTCGTTCCATACTTTATCTCTCACTTAAAATAGGAACAATAGAAATATCGTTTGCATTACTGATTATGCCTTCGGCTTTTTTGTTCTACAGTGAAAGCGTGACATACATAGACGATTGCAAAATACTATTTTACATCAAATACAATATCTTTTTTCTTTTTCCAGATGGAAACTGTGCATTTGGTCAAAACTCGTTGTAGCATACAAATATAAGAACAGTCTATATCGCTGTAGCATTAAGCTAATTATTCATGGAATATAATCATAAAAACAAACCAGTATATTTTTACTTCTTGTTACAGGCAGAAGCAGTAGCCATGATAGGGCACTGTAGTTAAGATTTTGAGAGTTAATTTTGATAATTAAGGAGTCTACGATCTATTTCTACTAACGGTTCGCATGATTATTTCCTTCACATCCTACTAGTATACTTTTATACTTTATACTTTTTTTATCAATAGATTACGACCAAGTTGGGGCACTGGAGGACCAACTAAAAGTGCTTAGCGATCATATTGGCTCTCAAGTACCACGCAAGTACTGTTCAATTGTTCTCCCCCCCCCTTCTCTCCCTTTCTCCTTTTCTCCCTTTATGTTAGCCTGCACTTGTGTTTGTCTGGCCGTCCCTTTCTATATCTGTATGTCTGCATCATATTTCTTTCTTTCTTTCTTTCTTTCTTTCTTTCTTTCTTTCTTTCTTTCTTTCTTTCTTTCTTTCTCTCTCTTTACCGCCCTCCGTCCCTCTTACTCTATCTCCTACGGAAGAATTTTGAAAAAATTTCGACCAACAAATTCTATTCAAAAGCTCTTGGTCACCCTGAGACTACAATTGAAGGGAAATGCACAAAGTGCAGCACGTTGGTGTTGAACACAGAACCAGATGATTGCGAAATCAACCTTTTAGCTACATAACAATGCCTACACCGATAAAACCTATGCGCACTATGGTTTTAACATAGCTACTATTTCGTACGTACATGAGGGCATGCGCACACGTACGCAGCATCCATACTTTATTCTTGATGCATCATCAAATATGTGAACTCTGAAGCATGCCATGATTTCTGTTGATAAAATTTTTCTTTTGCATTGAAATTCCTTCTGGATTTGTTAATGTTATGCAGTGGTTGGCTGTGCAATGCATCTGATACCAGCTCGGATTCCACATATATTGAGATTCAACGAGGGACATACAATCATAGACAATATATACACTGCAGACATACACTAATGCATAACTGACTCAGCGTATATGCATATATATATATATATA
>NC_068982.1:40286676-40290393 GCF_001194135.2 Octopus bimaculoides | reverse complement strand
TATATATATATGTATATATATATAAAGAGAGAGAGAGAAAGAGAGAGAGAGAAAGAGAGAGAGAGAGAGATAGAGAGAGAGAGAGAGAGAGTGAGAGAGAGAGAGCGAGAGAGAGAGAGCGAGGGACAATTCGATAGATAAAACGAAACGTGTAATGACTGACTGTATTGTTTTATGTCCATGTTATTGTGTCTGCGGGAAACTGCTATCTGTTTCAGATCAATCAAACGAAATCTGTAAGAGACTGCATGAGACTGATACCTGGCAACGAGAGATTTTCATACAAAACGAAAGATTTCTATGTAAAAGTATATCTGTGTTTCTGCACAGAAATGGTGGACAGTAAATAAGATTTAATTGTTACCTATATTTGTATTCTCTTTCTTTTTCTCCCACACTCTTACGATATTTTTCTGTCTCTCATGTTAATTCAATATCCTCAATAATTGTATTCGTAGAAAACTGCTTAGTTTTGCAAATCCACGTCGATAATAATAGTTCACATCTCAACTTATCTTCATGATTACTGTTATACTTGGTTTGTTGATTCGAAAGATTTTGACAGAATATCAAAGTTATAAAATGCAAATTCGGATCAGTTAATATCCATTTATTTATTTAAGACAGAGAATGGTAGCACACCCGACCTATTTTTGGTCTTCCGAGAGGGCCGGAGAAAATGAAGAATTCGTAATGATGGCTTGAAGACCGCCTTGAATGCTTGCAGAAGAATGTACTTCGACAAAGACAACTGCTAGCCAAGTGGTTAAGTTAAACTAAGCAATGGCTTAAACCTGCTATCCTAAAATAGGAGAGATTAGTCAATTTGTCTTTCACGCAATTTCCAATTAAGAAACTTCATCCAAAAAGCTGTATTTGACCCGAGGTAAAGGTGGGCAGCACTCGCGCAATGTCTGCCAGTATGATTGTAACTGAAACTAGTTAGTTGTGAAGCAGAATTTTTAACCACCATCCCTTACATAAACATAAATACACATACACACACGCGTGCGCGCATATGTATGTGTGCGTGCGTGCGTGTGTGTATGTGTGTGGTTGTGTGTATGGGTATGAGCAATCCAATGTTAATACTTTCAAGTTCTTGAAGTTTTGCACATTACCAAGGTGAGGGCAATAAAGTATTTGACTCGATCCGGTGGAAGTCTCAAGAAAAACTCAATTTCGTACGTACTTCATTACTTACTTTTTCACCATCCGGTGATGAAAGAAAATATGAATATAATCCAGTTGGATCTTTTCTTTATGAATGAAAAGTTTTGCAAATTACGAGATATATGGTCATATGTTGATTATTCATTACTTTACTTTCATTTTCTAAAGTTATTTTCTCTTTCAAGGAGCAAAATATTAGGGAGGTAATCTAGAAACGATGTCGCTGTTTCTTTCCCGCTCGATCAGCTCCGCAGCCATAATCATGTTGAGGTTTATTAGGTGTCTTATGTTTACATTTACCCTGACATTTGGGAGAGATTAGGATGCTGTTACCAGTGGGTCAAACAATCAGGAAAAATTTCCCTAATAAATTCGTGTGAGCAGATATTTAACGGGGCTAAATGATGAGGAGCACAATTTAGGGTGACTGGAAGGGGAATATTATTTACTAGTAATGTTATATCTTAACCAGAATTAGAAATGGTGTCAAAGAGAACATATACAGAAATCATAATATACGAGCTAACGATATGATTATACGCGATTAACGTGGACACATAGTTATAAATGGCCGAATATGGAATACTGTACAATATTTTACAGATTACATTACATTTTCCTAACACTTATAAAACAATAAGTCTGTACCTCGAAAGACACAGACCTGTACGGTTTCCTTATCAGAACTTGCGCGTGTAGACAAATCTCCTGTCTTCAAAATATCAGCTGTTGTCTGAGAGAAAGGTTGGAACCATCACAGCTGGCACAAATGTCGCCACAGATGTTACCATCACAAAGAGCTGGAAGAAACATCTCACAAAAACAACAAGAACGTTCAACGTTCTATTCATTCTG
Source organism: Octopus bimaculoides (assembly GCF_001194135.2). NCBI lineage: Eukaryota > Metazoa > Mollusca > Cephalopoda > Octopoda > Octopodidae > Octopus > Octopus bimaculoides. The sequence goes on along the minus strand of NC_068982.1, from coordinate 40,288,365 downwards.
TGAATTCCACACTTTTGACTGTTAATTAGTCGAGCCCAGATACAAGAAACGAAAACTTTACTTCGATGGAATATGAACTTATAACACAAAGAACAGGAACAAAGCCACAAAGCATTCGATCCAATACCTCTAAAGACTCAGCTTGTTGGCCACCTGCTAACCATAATTTTTAATTTTGGTATAAGGCCAGTAATTTTGAGGAGAAGGGTTAATTGATAACATCACCTTTAGTACAAGAATGGTGCTTTGTTTTATCGATCCAAAGGGATAAAAGGCAAAGTTGACTTCTACAGGATTCAAACTCAAAACGCAAAGATCCAGAAGCTGCCTCGTTATAATAATTACAAAAATATACAACGCTTTACGTGATTTTCCGTTCATGTGTATCGTGCACTTTATGACGTTTTACATGTGAAACAAAGTTGTTATGCCGAAGAACGCAACCAGATACACTCACATCAAGTATGTATGCGTGTGCACGTGTGCGTATGCGTGTGCACGTGTGCGTATGTGTGTGCACACACGGCTCTTAAAGCAATGTGCCTTAGGCTACTTACATTAAAATGTTTATTTTTATGTGTTATACCTTTGGGGGATTGGCTGATATTTAAAATCAGCATTGGACGCTAACAAAATAATCGTCAATTACACAATGAAGCAGCAGTGTTGAAATCCTTCCCATGTATCAACTATCTAAATGTCACCTTGGCCATTTCTAGAGTTGACTCGGTAGATAGTTTTAAGTGTATTAACTACAGATTCAATACCGAGATGAATGCAAAGAAAACCGTCTACACTACACAGTTATCAGCGGATGGACACTATCGACAGAACTGGAAACTCAGCTTCGTATGCATGATAAATTCGATAAGATGAATTAAAGATGCTTTTACATACTTTTATGTATTTTATTACGATGGTTAATAGTAAGAGTATAGAAAAGGAAATATCACTATATACTTTCATTATATTTCTCATATTCGAGTATAGGAAAATCGTATTACGATGACAGGCAGTGATGTTTTTTCATCTTTAATTTGCAACAAATACTCAGAGTATAAGTGTTATTTTGCGTTGTTGAAAGTTGTAAATTGCGTGATATATTTCTCTCAACTATTTTTATTTGAATAACAAAAACCTTTTCATTTATCTATTTATTTATTTATTTATTTATTTATTTTGTCCATGCATAACAATTGCTGCTCCGAAGAGATTTTCATCGTTGCTTATATCATTTAAAGATTCCAGAATTCCCCTTTTCAGTGTTTGTCGTTATTATTATTGCAAGACATGAAAGTATATATATATATTGTTGATCTAATGCTTTCATTCTTTCATTCTTATCCTTTTAAGTATACAACAAGAAACATTTTGTTGCTCGTGTAACTGTTGTCGAAAATAATAACATCAGCACTGGAAACAATCACACTGAAGACCATAATGATAATATTGATGATAACAGAGATGGTGGCAATAATAATAATAAAAGTAATACTTTCTTATCTGTAATAGTAATAATAATAATAATAATAATAATAATAATAATAATAATAATAATAATAATTATAATAATAATAATAACAATAATAATAATAATAATAATAACAATAATAATAATAATAATTATTATGATGATAATAATAATAATAATAATAATAATAATAATAATAATAATAATAATAATGATGA
>NC_068982.1:40282001-40286463 GCF_001194135.2 Octopus bimaculoides | reverse complement strand
TAATAATAATAATAATAATAATAATAATAATAATAATAATAATAATAATAATAATAATAATAATAATAATAATAATAATAATGATGATGATAATAATAATAATAATAATAATAATAATAATAATAATAATAATAATAATGATGATGATGATGATGATGATGATGATGATGATGATAATAATAACGATGATGATGATGATGATGATGATGATGATGATGATGATGATAATAATAATAATAATAATACCTTACAATCTAGGTGTATTGCAAAAATCGGCTTTACTTGGAACTGTACACATACTGTGTAAACTGCTGTCAATCTAAACCTCTGTATCATGTATACTTGAATTGAAGGTTATCGTGGCAGAATCTGTCCTGGTTCTCGTTTGTTTACACTTTCCTGACGAGATCCTCGAAGACCAGCGACAACGTTTTCAGTAAACCTTGGGCAAAATCTTACATTCTCTACTCATCTGGGTTATGGGCTCTACGGCGTACCTCTTTTTGGCGACCTTTGTCAGTAGCGATACCACTACACAGCTAAAAGTACTGGGGATTTACCAGTTCTGTGACCAATTGTCTTCGATGTCGGTTAAGGGAAACTCCAGATAAATTTGGTGTGAATTCCCAAAACTCCTTGGATAGAACATCCAAAAGGGGCGATTTACGCCTCAGCCTACAGCTCATCATCTACCATATAGTAGTACTAGTAGTAGTAGTAGGTGTACACATCCTTCGCAAACCACTTTCAATACAGAGAAAATAGGAACACAACAACAAGCTCAAAGCATATACCCAAGGCAGACAAAGCTCCGCTCGGCAGTGCAATGAAAGCACATGATAAAAATAAGACTACTGAGAAAAAGAATAATAATGATATAATAATAATAATGAAAACAATACCTCTGCCTTAGCGAAGGTGGAGGTAATAATAATAATAATAATAATAATAATAATAAGCCGACCAGGCAAGGGCAATAAGAGCAAAAATTGTGGTTAACAGACATGGAAATAGAAGAGATAAAAAGGAAAGATAGAAATAATACTTCACCAACAGATAACGTACTCAGTGAGAACTATAAAATGAAAGGCGTCAGTGAAGAACTAGAGCATTCTCAGCAAATGCATTCTCAGCAAATCGAACAAAAGTAATAGGAAAAACTATATCACAAGAATACGATGATGACCAATAAGATATAATAGAACACTGTGCCGATATATTAGACCAGCATTAAGCAGCCCCCGACCTGAGGTATATTGATCGACGCAAGCTCAAGTTTGAAACTGAAAAGATAGATTCAGTTCTTCGGCTATTCCAGACGAGAAATATAACTGAAACTAAGAAGATTATTTGGGTTGTTGCTATGTTTGCTGCAGATTGAGTTGGATATAAAAGAAAAGAACAAACAGAACGTAAAGAACCATAGTGGCGTAGATGAATTTGTGAGAAACAAAGTTAAAAAGACATTTAAGACAAGTTGATAGATTGAGAAGAGGGGAATTGCAGAACGAAAGCATAAGAATTATAAGAATAATGCTGGAAAGAACATATGGTATGAGAGATAAAGGTTATGATGTGATATTGGAATTGAAACAAAGAGTAGCAGCAACCAAAGCGAAACTGGGAATATATGACAATAGAAAAAGACAGTTTAGGTAAAACAGATTGTTTGGAGCAAATCAGAAGAAACTGTTTCAGAAACTAGATGGGTAAATACGCATAACAATGATACTAGATGCAGAGGAAAGCAAATCATTCTGGAAAGGGATCTGGGACCAACCTGTAGAGCATAATGATGAAGCGGAGTGGCTACATGAAATCCAAGATATGATAAGAAATATCGAAATCCAAGAAGACATAAAGATAACTACAGAAATGATAAAAAAAGCAGTTAAGAAAAAATTCCGAAATTGGAAGAGCCCAGGACCGGATGGGGTCTAATGTTATTGGATGAAGAAGCTGAGAGGGCTCCATGAAAGGATAGCACAACATCTAGATGAATGCTTGCAGGATGGCGCAGTACCCAGCTGGATGACAAGGGGAAAGACATTGTTATGCGCCAAGGATCCCGAAAAGGAAATGTTGCATCCAACTTTACACCAATAACATGCCTTTGGCTAATGTGGACACTAATTTCAGGTGCTTTGGCCGGTAAACTGTACAGTTACTTGGTAGAAAGTGGGCTGCTACCCATTGAACAGAAAGTGTGCCGAAAAAGGAACCGGGGAACGAAGATCAGCTCTTAATTGATAATCTAGTTATCAGGAACTGCAAGAGAAGATATGCAAACTTGAGCATAGCTTGGGTTGGCTATCGCAAAATATAGGATATGATACCACACTCCTGGATAACAAGAACAATGAAAAATATAGAGTAGCAGAGAAAATGAAAGCCTTCTATGAAATGGCATGAAATGCTGGAGAAAGGAATTGACAGCAGGGAAGCAAGTACTAGGAGAGGTGAAAATCAAGATATTCGTACTGGGAATGATCCCCTTCAGTGAAATACTACAGAAAACAAAGTTGGGGTATGATCTGCGAAGGGGTAACGGAAAAACTAAACCACTTGCTATTCATGGATGACTTGAAGCTATTCACAAAAGCTGAGGCAGAGCTGGACAGCCTAGTCCAGTCTTTGTGGATTTTCTCCAGTGATATTAAGATGGAATTTGGACTCTCAAAATGTACCACGATGGTTATGAGACGAGGAAAGATTGCCAGGACAGAAGACATATGACTGACAAGTGGTGAAATGATGAAGGCAATTCAAACTCAATCCAGCTATAAATATCTGGGAATACTCGAAGCAGATGAAATCAAACACCACGACATGAAGGAAAAGACAAAAAGAGAGTACCTGCGGCGAGTGAAAAAAATACTGACTTCAAAGCTGTAGGCCAGAAACATAATTTCGGCAATAGACTCCCGCGTATTCACGGTAGTTCGGTATGGCGCTGGAACCCTAAAGTGGACAGAGGAGGAGCTAAAGAAAATGGACAGGAAGTCTAACGATGCATTGAGCCCATCATCCACGTGCAGACACTGATAGCCTATACTTGAAGAAAGCAAATGGAGGAAAGAGACTGATAAGTGTGGAAGACTGCGTACGTATCGAACTCGAGTGCTTAATGAGATACCTAGCCCAAAGTAAGGAAGCCTTGCTAGTGACAGTTAGGAACGAGGGAATATTGAGAACAGAAAAAAAGGGAAAACAAGGGAAGAAGTACAAAAAGGACATGAAGAATAATTACGCAAAAGGGACTACACAATCAATTCCACACAGCCACAACAGAAGTTGCTGGAAAAATAGGTGGGATTGGCTGATGAAAGAAACCCTAAAAAAGAGACCGACAGCACTATACTGGCAGCGCAGGACCAAGATTTGACCACGAACTGGAGGGTCAACCTGAGGAATGAGCAAGTGACTCCGCTGTGCCGCATCTACAAGAGATTGAATGAAACCATTACTCATATCACGAATGAAGGCCATAGACTTGCCCCAAATTACTACAAATTGTGGCGACACGACTAAGTAGCGAAAAGTGAGGGCTAGAGAGAGGCAAGACGTGATATGAGCACAAACCGCAGAGAGTGGGAGAGTCGGAGACTAGCAAAATCCTCTGGGATTTCCCAATCCAAACAAATCAGTTGCTAGAGCATAACAGGCCGGATCTAGTGGTGGTGGACAAGGTGCACCACATATGCTATATAGTTGATTTTGCATGCCCCTTTGACCAACGAATAGTCAAGAAGGAAGACGGAAAGGTAGATAGATACAACTCTCTTAAGTACGAAATAGCCCGGCTATGGAAAACGAAGAAGGTGAAGATAGTGCCAATTATCGTTGGGTCTTTGGGAACAGTATCAGAAAGCATTGAAAGGAATATAAAGGAAATTAGAATAGAGTGCTCAGTAGAACTGTTACAAAAGGTTTGCCTCTGTGACATGGCCAGAATAATTAGGAAAGTATTAGATAGCTGAAAAGAACGTATAGCATGAAACCATAGTCTGCAGGTAGTTAACCCGCTACGGATACAAAACTCCAAGAGTCCAAAAAAACCTGCGATAAAGAGAAAATGATAACGATAATTATGATAATAATAATAATAATAGTAATTATTATTATTATTATTATTATTCAGTAGTTTTATTTTTATAACGTGCTTTCACTTCACTACCGAGCGCAGCTCTGTGCGCCTTGGGTATGTGCTGTGGTTTGCTGTGGTGCTCTTATGTTTACTGTATTGAAAGTGTTTTGCGTAGAATGTGTGCAGTACCCAGTAGTGCAATTTTCTGTATATTATATATATTTGTAAGTCCTGCTATTTTTGTTATGTATTTGTCTGAATATTTTTTTATTATGCCTAAGGCACCTATTATGATAGGAATTGTTTCTGTTTTTAGATTCCACATTCGAGTTATCTCTATTTCCAGGTCTTTGTATTTTGAAAGTTTTTCCATTT
>NC_068982.1:40276489-40279474 GCF_001194135.2 Octopus bimaculoides | reverse complement strand
CAAGTTGGATCCAAGTCTATTTCAAGATCTTTATATTTGCTCAGTTTTTGGTAGGTCTTGACAGATACGTTTATATCGATTGGGACAGTCATATCAATGAGGAGGCATGATTTATTATTATTATTATTATTATTATTATTATTATTATTATTATTATTATTATTATTATTATTATTATTATTATCATTATCATTATTATTATTATTATTATTATTATTATTATTATTATTATTATTATTATTATTATTATTATTATTATTATTATTATTATTATTATTCCTCTCTGGTTTGGTCATCTGAAACCATATAGTAAGTTTTATAACGTTTATAATTACTGATTTCAGAACTTTCTCGTCTGTGCAAGAAATCAATTCTATTAAGCTAGAAGCATTGTTTTCCACTTAGCTGCTTCCGTTTCAAAAGAAATCGAAAATTTTACAGACTGTGATTTTATTTACATTTCTAGATAGTATGTTTAATTTAATTAATTTACTCTATTCAAGAACATTGACAGTAAGACCATAAAGGGACTATTTTAAAAACTTTGTCTTAAGTTCACATCAGATTCAATTGATGCTTGAAACGGTTCAAAATCAGAATACTGAAGATCGCTGATATTTTATGCATTGTGTCAAGGGAACCTAACAAATATAAACAAAGAATCTGTCCCATCTTTCTCTCATAGAAGCCATTGAAATACTGGCGATAGACGTAACTTATTTTACCATTAGAATACTGTATATCTCAACGAATGTGGAGGCGCAATAGCCCAGTGGTTAGGGCAGCGGACTCGCGATCATAGGATCGCTGTTTCGATTCCAAGACCGGGCGTTGTGATTGTTTATTGAGTGAAAAACACCTAAAGCTCCATGAGGCTCCGGCAGGAGATGGTGGCGAACCCTGCTGTACTCTTTCACCAGAACTTTCTCTCACTCTTACTTCCTGTTTCTGTTGTGCCTGTAATTCAAAGGGTCAGCCTTGTCACACTGTGTCACGCTGAATATCCCCGAGAACTACGTTAAGGGTACACGTGTCTGTGGAGTGCTCAGCCACTTGCACGTTAATTTCACGAGCAGGCTGTTCCGTTGATCGGATCAACTGGAAACCTCGACGTCGTAAGCGACGGAGTGCCAACAACAATCTCAACGAATATATCAGGAAACTATAGACTAATTTCAAAATTAAATTACTTATCTCATTCTACGGTTTGATCTTTCATATAATTTGTATCACTGTTTAACAACTGATATTGATGCAATCGTGTAAAATAGCGAGTATTCTCAGTATAACATTCTGGATATTTGGTTCTGTCACAATTCTTATGCCAAGCCTTTCAAGGAATAATCACAAGACCAAAAAGGCTTATGGATACATTCTCCCCATCTCTATTAATGCTGCTAAACACTGAGTAAGCATCTTCTGTTCACTGTTATGATGCTGAATACCAGAGCATATAAGGTTTTATGTTTTGGAGACCGCCATACAGGAGGAAGGCTACTTACCTATACTGATGTTATTGGCAGAGGTAGAGATATATAACGTGAAACTGGAGGCTGATCAAGGATTGTCGGGGTGGGGGAGGATGGACGTTTCTGTGGGAAGATAGACGGCATAGTAAAACACGTCTTGGTTTCGGCCGCTTGAAGATGAAGAAAAGGAAGTAGATGAAGAAGAAGAGGAAGTCGAAGAAGGAGGAGGAAGAGGAGATGAAGAAGGAGAGAAGATACATGAAGATGATGATGATGATGAAGAAGAAAAAGATGATGAAGAAGAAGAAATGTTAGTTATGCAGTTTCATGTGAGTGTGTGTGTGTGAGAGAGAGATTGAGTGAGAGAGAGATTGAATGAGAGAGAGAGAGATGGAATGAGAGGAAGATTTGGTGAGGGTGAGAGAGCGAAAGAGAGAGAGATGGAGTGAGAGAGAGAGAGAAAGAGAGAGACAGATAGAAGAAAGTCTCAGAGTTCTAAGTGGACAAGTATGCGATCATATTATCACGGTAAACAGATAGCAATATCAACTATAACGACAAGGCTTTTGGCTGGTAAGTTGGGAGGAAACGAAGCTCATTTTCTGTTTTACTACTGCAAATTTATGAAAAGCGGTTTTTATTAAAATTTCAGAGTTCTGACAGCAATAAAATTAGTGAAACCTTTCAGTTGTCATTTATTTTTTTGCCAATACCTAGCTTAGAGTACAAAGCTTTCACAAAAGCTCCATCAAGTGCAATCTCTATTTTTATTGTACAATTGATCATTTTGCTCTACTAAGCAGTCGATACCATTATAATTTCTTAATAATAAGAAAAGTAGCGTCCTGCATCAATCATCTTAGTTATTAATTAAGTTAGAAATTCAGTGGAGAACGTTGCTTTATCGAAAGGTTTTCACTGGTTTTCAAGTGACCTTTCATTTACACAGAAACCTCTTAAATCAAAGCTAATTGATCGACACCAAGATTATGTCAATAATCTATTATGTACATTAAAAGGGTCTCTCTTCATTTTCGGATGCCGAACAACAATAGATAGCTATATATATACATACATAAAACCATAATCATATATATATAAATATATATAGCTATATATATTGTATATATATATATATATATATATATATATATATATTATACATATATATATATATATGGCAAATGAAAGATAGAAGGTGGAATATACGAGAGTTTATATATGCATACATATAAATAATATATATATGTATATATGCATGTGAGGTTGTGTGTGCGTGTGTGTATGTGGGTCTTTATATGTCTTCGTATGTGAGGGTTTATGTTCGTGTGTGCCTATACAAAGGCATATTATTCAGACATATATATTCACACACACACACACGCACACACACACACACACACATATGCATTGCATATGTATGTATATATGTCTGTATACATATGCATATATGTATATATATAACTATGTATTTATGTATATATACATACATATGTATATATATATATATATATAT
>NC_068982.1:40274298-40276098 GCF_001194135.2 Octopus bimaculoides | reverse complement strand
TTGTGTGTGTGTTTGAGTGCTATGTTATTCTGATTGGAATTGCATTTGGAGATCGGAAATACTTAACATTTTGTATTGAGGAGTTGCGATAAGATTGATTGGACCGGGGTAATGTTTGACTTAATAAATAATTCAAAGAGAAATAGAGGAGGAGTAAGGGGAGGAAAAAGAGAAACGAGATTTACATAAGTATAAAGAGAGAAACAGTGAGTTTGTACAAAGGAAAGTAAATGTATATATATTCTGTTTCTTGCATCGATGTATCTCCGTATGAGATAGCAAGAAAAAAGATAGATGGCTAGCAGGACAAAGTGTGAGATAGATAGACAGATAGACAGATAGACAGACAAACAGATAGATAGATAGATCGATAGATCTCTCTTTCTTTATCTATGATACAGAGAGAGAGAGAGAGAGAGAGTGAGAGGAATAGCGGGGGAAAAAGAAATAGAGAGAAAGGAGGCTAATAGATTGAGTGAGAGAAGGAATACAAAGAGAAGATAGATTTATTATTTTATTATTTCATCTCTTGAACTAAATAGCTTTCTGCCCTCACGAATCTTTTCAAACGTCTTTTGCATATCAGAAATTAACAAAAAAGAAAAAAAAAAAGAAAAATTAATAACAATAATACTAAATCAATATTCTGTGTTTCTGATTTTACGTCAGAAGGTATTGTAGTTTCCAGTATTAAAGAAAAGCCATATGAGGCATCGACATCAGAGTAATCAGTACAGACCCGCTAACGTTTATTTCCATTAAAACAAGAAGACATTGAGGCAAACGTCAGTGAGAGAACACAGAAACTCTCTGTATATATGTACACGCAGAAATATATACAGAGATAATATATAGCTCTTTCTGTATGAAATAATAGACTATTTGAGTTCTCATACATAGAAGAAAACATTGGATTTTAAATACAAAGCTTATGAAATATGCAGAAGGTCTTTTTATTTTTTAGTATTGCTGCATACATCAGTAAACACTTATCACAGTTTCAACTGAATAACATAACGAATTCAACAGATCAGAAACAGCAGATCAAAACGTGTTAGATATAAACTTGAATGTTTTCGCAGACGGACATACCAGCATAAATCAAATAAGACATTCACTCCCGATTACATTAAGGATAAAGGCATCGATGTGTAGTTAGATCTGCTATCATCTGGCTCCAGTTTTGATTTCATTTCGTTGTATCTTGTATCTCCTATTAAAGGCTCAGACAAATTCAATGCCTTATGAGCGTAATATATTACATAGTAATTGATCGTGAACCAATATCTGTGTCTCAGTGTGTGTATGTGTTTGTGTGTACATATCTATGCATACACACATGTTACATATTTAAGGGATAAGAAAAATGTAGGCAGTCACCACAGTAGCACTTCTCGTGGGATACTGACTACGATAGTGTTCGAGCAGCGGTGTAAATGTTACACCACTTAATTAACCAAAGAATGATTGGTTATATGTAGGTCAATTATTAAAGGGACACTTCATCAATCCAAAGATGTATATTAAATATATATGCTATGATGCTCACAGAATCAATAACAATATTTGAATTGAGGAAAAGAAAATTACATACGCACACACATATACACGTATACATTCTTATATATGTATGTATATATATATTTGTTTTGCAACAAAATGGCTGATAGTTAGCAAGGTGAGACACACATAAGAAAGAAGGAAACAAAGGACCACTGATGAGGTCACAGAAGTGTGACGAAAGAACTCTGGCCGAAATAAGATTAAGATTAAGATTAATGTAATATAAAGCTGAAAAAA
>NC_068982.1:40270512-40273993 GCF_001194135.2 Octopus bimaculoides | reverse complement strand
GCAAATAATTAGGGGATTGTGCTTGTGTTTATAGCACCGTAGCAATAATTCTGAATTATATATGCCTTTTGGCCTTGGGAAGAAATTTCATTACTCATATGAAAATGTTTACCAGCTCAATGCTTGTCTAGCTCTGACTTTCTTTCGATCTCTTATTTCCTCGATATCCCTCTGTCTAAATGAGTGGGAGAGCCAAGACGGTTTTAGATGGTTGTGTTGTCTCCTTGTAACTACACGGCCATCTAAAACAATTAGCTAACGCATGTACACGCTAACAAGTCTCATTCGCTTGTGTGGTTCATAAAGACATGCATATATCATCACTTTGCCCGACATATTTTAACTGTTCAACGCAATATGCAAATAATTATATACATTACATTTGGAACAGAATATAAATAAATGGATTAACCTTATTTCTTTATACAGGCGGAATATAAATAACTGGATTAATCTTATCTCTTACACTGGCCAAGTCTCGCCACAGAATCACCTTGCTTCGTCAGAAGAATCATAAGGAATGGAATAAATTCAGCTCCTAATCATATAAGTTTTCATTCCACGTCGGATGATTTTCATATCTATTCAGCTGCAGGTGACACGAATATATCTGAGAACATTTTATTTTATTTTTTTTTATTTAAGCAATAGCTTTCAAGCATCGAGATTTTTTTCCAGTTACAGGAGACATGAATTCATTCTTTCTTCATGGTTTCTTTGTCGAGAAAAGGTGATCTCCTTTTCGAATCAGAGACTGGAGTACGAGATAAGTCTTAACCAAATATATTTATTTTCGCGGTTGTACCATTCTTAGTAGTGTCTCTCTCTCTCTCTATATATATATATTTCGAATTAAACTACCAGGTCTTACGTATCAGCATCAAATTAGAACGACACAATAACGTCTCAAGTATTTCATATATTCAAAAAAGTTCCCACCAACTGATCTAGGATCGGTTTTCGATTCCTGTATCTAGTTAGTATATTTTCCCCACGTCGCTAATCCCGCAGAGTTACACATTATCAGATATGACGCCACCCACTTCAACTAGATTCAAAAGAGTCAATAAACCATTGACAGATGTTGCTGTTTTCCGATAGAAAACCACGAGATACACAGAAATTGATATTTGAGTTTATCTGTAACATTAAAGTATGAGTTTTTTTTTAAACAATGATTACCGTTACAGGGTTTTATTTATCTACGTTATTTTTCTCTCACATATGTAATCAAATGTGGAAGTGAATATAGAATGAGTCGATGAATAAATAGCAAGCTAGTGTCATAAAAGGAAAGGATAAAAAAATAAAGCAAAAACAAACCAAAAAACAGTATGACCACTATCGAAACTCCTTTGATCATAGGCTTGCTTGACCGGAGCAGATATGGGGCTAAACAAAGACTTCATGGTCACGACGGGAACACTTTTAATCATGTGTGTTCTCGATCACGGCTACAACAGATCACATGAAGATTATATAGACCAACCTCTCTCCCTCTCTCTTCACATCTATCTATCTATCTATCTATCTATCTATCTATCTATCTATCTATCTATCTATCTATCTATCCATCTTATACACGTGCATACATAAGGGCACATTTATATACATATATTCACGCAACATCTGCATACATACAAAATACACACACACACACACACACACACAGACACACACACATCACACACACGCATATTAACTGAGAAATAAGTAGTTATCTCGCTCGCTTCTGATGCCTAAGCCAAATTTTTCTAATATAGGCGGATATTCAGTTGAATCTAAAGCGCTAGTATACTACGGGTTCTTCATTCTGGACTGATTAATGAACGAAATCGAACCAGCTGTATTTGAACTTCTAATTTCTAGACGTAGTGCTAAAGACATGTAAATGCTTTACAAAAGCGTCTTACTTCTCTCCGTAAAGCTCCAACGCTTCAAAAGGTTGATTATGACAAATATATACAAAATGCAGATAAGCTCTCAGTTATGGCATCGCATATAATTTTGAGATATCGTATTATATGTATTTTCCTTGTTATGTGCAGAATATAAACCTGCAGATCAGATAAAAATACAATATTTCAAGTATGGAAATCATGTAATTATTAGAGGAGTGCACTACTTGCTCAATTATCTCTCTATTATATCATATCCAGGAGCATTATGCCTAATTATGGGTTAATTTCAATGTGTCCATCAAGCGTAGTGCGGTGAGATGAAAGTAACTAATGATTAAAATAAAATTGATAAAAAAATGCTACCTTTAGTTAGTGAATTTCAATTATAAAAAGAGCAACATTTTTCTCTAAAATAGCGAAAAATACATTAAGTCCATAACTAAAACGAAGAGTTTTATGGAGTGAACATTTTTCAATATTTAGCAAATAGTGTGTGTCATTTATTTAAGATGATGTCATCATAGTCGACATTTGTGTTTATGAATGTGTGCTTGCATGTTCATATGAATACGCGTTTTAAGTAAGTGAAAGAGAGGGGGGGGGGGAGAGACAAAGAGAGAGATGGAAAAAGACAGGAAGAGAGAAAAAGAGAAATAGAGAGAAATTGGAAGATATATTAATAGAAAGATAAAAAGAGTAGAGGAAACGAAAGATTAATGATGCTGGGTGGAAGAAAATAAGCAGAATTAACTGGAAAGCTACACAGCAAAAGATTAAGGAATAGTGAAATATTTCACGAAGGGGAAAGTATGAAGGTGGGGGAAAAGCTGTACAGAGAGTGAGAAGAGTGAGATGTGAAAGTATATGCAATTTAGCTAAAGTGAGTAAAATACTAATATGAGCAGAAGAAGACGGAAAATGGAAAGGGAATCGATAGAAAGTATGTTGCTGTGTAAAATGTGTGATGGACGGAGAAAGATATGTGTGAAGGAGAAAGATAAAAAATAAAACTGGAAGACTTATTCTGGGTTATTTATGAGAGAGAAGAGAGAAAGAGAAACAGTTGAGAGAGAAAGAATGAATGATAGAAAGCGGAAGAAAGAGAGAGAGAGAGAGAGAGAGAGAGATAGGCAGAAATAGAATGAGAGAGAGAGTGAGAAGAAGAAAGAGAGACGAATAAATACGAGAGAAAGGACGGAACAAAAAAAAAAAAGAAAAACGTGAGATTTTACGCTGTCAAACGATCAAAAGGAAATGAATGGAATAACAAAGTTACCACATTTCTCTTTTTTTTATGATCAGGTGAACGGTATTTTAGAGCAGCAGTAAAGAGCATAAAATCAATAATACCGTGGAGGTGCGAGGTTTATCAGGGTAGGACGAGATAACAAGCATGTCTGGATCGTTTATTGAGCAGGAAGTAAAAATCTCATTCTCTTGTTTGCAGCGTAAATTGAAGCAGTCATTTCTCTTCCATTTAAGTACACACGAACGCACGGACGCACGGACACACACATACACACACACACACGCACACACAAACACACACACATACATACGTACGTACATACATACACACA
>NC_068982.1:40259698-40270465 GCF_001194135.2 Octopus bimaculoides | reverse complement strand
TATATATGTATGTGTGTGTGTTTGACTATGTGCATACACATAAGTATATCTATACTTATATACATGTTGCATTCATATATCTCTATAAAAAAACACAGACGCACACACACGCGCGCACACACATACATACGTACTTACATACACACACATTATATATATGCGTGTGTGTGTTTGACTATGTGCATACACATAAGTAAATATATACGTATACTTATATACATATTACATTCATATATTTATATAGAAAACGCATTATATACTATACACACACACATGTATATGTATATGCATGTATATATATGAACATTTATATATAATTTATAATACAAGAAAATGTTACAAACAGGTTTTAATCCAAATCACAACAATTGTTTCTGTGCATTTGTAACAGCGTGTAATTGTTCCATGTTTCACATATTGTTATATAAATATTATATAAATATGATCCAGCAATAGCTGTGTACTCGCACGTCATCAGGTGAGTGGTTTTGAAAGCACTGCTGGATCACCAATAGTTTCCCATTGTTTTATAACCATATTATATTCTTAGCATTTTCTTGATAAAGAGTAACGCGTAGATTCAAATAGACACAAGTGATAAACGATACCAAATTGTTTAATGGAAATAAAAGACCAAAAAATGCAAATTATATAATAAATAGATCAAAATTAACGAATGGAAACAAAAAAAAATATCAATAGTATAAAATATAAATTAATAAGACCTCTTTCTCTTTTTTTGTTTAGCAAAAATTGATCTCGCTTTTTATGAAGATAGATTAACATGCTGTCAAAATTTAAACTAGAAAAATTCTTTATCTCTTTAGTTTGCAAGCATTTTGTTCAAAGGACACGTTGTCAATTTATTAGACCAGCGAGATACCAGCTTGTCTGCCAGTCTCTTCGTAAGCTTAATTCTAGCTGTTCTTGGTTCCCACCAGTCATTAATTGATGTTATCTCACAGGAAAATGTTAATTCGACAGCAACATCCGCTCCCCATACATATACAGGCGAGCGCGCCACCGGTGCATCTCTCTTTCTCTCTCTCCCTCTCTCTCCCTCTCTCCCTCTCTCTCTCCCTCCCCCTCTCTCTCTTTCTCTCTCAGAATCTATCTATCTATCTATCTATCTATCTATCTATCTATCTATCTATCTATCTATCTATCTATCTATCTATATACACACACTGCCACCTATATTTATCTATATCCATACTGACGATTCCTTTCGATTCATAGCATGATGTCAAATCAATAATTTTTCACTCCTACACGTTCATTATACATATATATTCTTTTATTCCGCACTAATGTACATATATCTGAATATCCCTGCATATATCTATCTAAAGATATCCCCATTTTTGCTCTCATGGAGGTGCATCTCTCTATGTCAATCTACCAATCATTTTCCACTTACTCTATAACATTACATCTGGGTAAACAGGTCCATTCTATAGTCACTTTTCCGTCACCTAAACAAATGTTATTAACATACTAATTATTATGGGATTATACAATTTAGGTGGATAACAATATAAATGATATTTGAATAGATCAGTTATGACACTAAAACATTATAATAGCATTTCTTTGTAAGTAACGTATTGATATAACTAAATGATTCATATACATTATTATGAATATCATAATTTGGGCAAAAAAACAATATAATCTTGTCAGTGGTAATCACCAAATTTAAGCACATTTTGTGAAATAACATTGAATATCACATATTCTTTCTAAATTACAGAATGAGATTTTCACTCTCTCTCTCACTCTTTCTCTTTCTCCGTTTGTCTGTCAGTCTGTTTGTCTTTCTGCCTGTCTCTCTCTCTCTCTCTCTCTCTCTCTCTCTCTCTCTCTCTCTCTAAATATATATATGTATATCAGTGTTTGTCCCCTAGTAATAATATATACATGCATACATACATGCAGACACACATACATACACATATGTATGCATACATATATACATATATACATACATACATACATACATACATGAATACATACATGCTTACATACACACGTATATACTTACATACATGTATACATGCATGTATGGATGCATGCATGCATGCATCCATTCATCCATCCATCCGTCCATCCATCCATCCATCTATCCATCCATCCATCCATACATACATACATATGCTTATACTCATAAATCTTGACTCCGATAGGATTAATCATTTTTTCCTAAACAGTCTTTCAGTCATTTTACTGTCCCTGTCACACTCCTAAGGCAATTAGCTTTTTTTTTTCTCTCTCCAATTAATAAATTACCTTTTACCCAACATATTGCAAGCAAAATAATATAACCATGGTTATTATATGGATTCCGATTCAATATATGGATTCTTCTTGCACTAAAATGACAACATTATAATGGATAGTTATAAATATAAACTGTATGCAAGTAAGCCGCGCCAAACTTTTTCTGGTGCATTTGAACTAATTTGTAATCATTTCGATGCTCCTGATAACGCTGTAAGAATCAACCAATTTCTATAACAAACAAATATGAAATTGAGCTGTGAGAAATAAATCAAATAAAGCAAACGGTACAAGTATAAATATATTGAATACTATTAGGAAAGTTTTAATGATGTGAGATTTTCTCAGCTTGAGGGGAAAGAAAGAACACATCATCGAAGTATTGATTCGTAACTCAGACGTGACTCTGTGGAGGTGCAGGCATGGCTGTGAAGTAAGAAGTTTGCTTTCTAACAACATGGTTCCGGGTGCAGTCCCACTGCATGCCACCTTAAGCAACTTCTTTCTATTATAGCACCGGACCGATCAAACACTCGCGAGTGAATTTGGTAGATGGAAACCTAAAGAAGCACGTCACACACATACACATATATAGGTGTGTGTATGTGTGTGTTTCAGCTTTTGTGTTTGTGTTTGCATCCCTTCATCGATTGACAACCGGAGCTGGTTTGTTTATGTCCCCATAACTTACCGTTTCGGCAAAAGACACCAATATGTACCAGCTTAAAACAATTAAGTTCTGGGGCAAAATCCCCCAGCATGAACTCAGTCTAAAAGACTGAAGCAAGTAGGAGAATAAAATTTAAGAAAATATTTCTTTTGCATGAGTGCAAATGGTTCAAAGAATGGTGTTAAGTAGCGACCTTAAAACACCATGTTTCGAGTTATCCATAGTTATCAGCGAAGCAAAGACAACAGGAAGGAAGTTGATCACTAAATATAGGCGTTGATATATGGATGTATATGAAGAATATTTGTCGAATAATGCAAATCAATAACAATACAAAACAAAATCAAATAGAAAGATCAGAAGATAATATTGGTATCAGATTTTGGCACAAGGCCAGCAATATCGGGTAAGGGAGGGTTAAGTCGATTACATTGACTCCAGTATGCCACTGGTACTTGTATCGACTCCGAATAGATAAAAGGTAAAGTTGACCCCGGCGAAATTTGAACTCACAACGTAACGACGCTTCTATGCATTTTGCCCGGCGAGCTAACGATCCAGCTTTAGCCTACAATTTGTACTATTAGGCTGAAGTTCAAAGAAGAACAATAAGTCATCAAGTAAAAATTATAGAGTATAAGTATAACGTTTTGGATATAGTCCTTCGTCATATATAGCAACAATAATTCGCATAACGAAAGAAAAAATTATGCTAAGGGTGGTTTTATATGTAACTCTCGTCGGCTAAAATTATTCACCTGACAGAAATTGAAGTAGGATCATTCAAGACATTCTAAATCTTAAAAAAAAAAAAAAAAATCCCAAACTAATCAAAGTTGAAAATGAAACTAATGCTAATATCTATGATATGGATAACAGAAACAACGTACGAAAATGTTAAAATCATATACTTCTAATTTGTATCAATATTCTTATATAAGAATTTGATTCGTTCAGCTTACTTTACCGGCAGATATATTTTAAAGATAATAAGAAAGATTCGAAGATATGCTCCACTTGCACGAAACAGCTTTAACGAAAGTTGGCAAAATTCTACCAACCTAATTTTCTAACCAGTGTACAAAACACTGCCCAAGTCACTTCACATGGCCTCGATGTCTAGTGGAATGGAGTGAAATATTCTTAAACCGAAAACCCGACCCAGATGCATGCAAAATATCAGATGCCGCTAAAAGCACCAAAATGCCAGGCATGCCAGGCTAAGCTATTAAACTGCATGACAAATTATTGGTCCCACCCTCGTACGCCGCGGTAGGATATGGACTTAGAAAGCAAAGACCTGGAACAACTACTGCAAAACCCCTAACTTTCTTTCAGATAGGCCACTCCACTACTGTGGGCTGGTAGTTTTTTTTTCTTTAATCAAATCCGGAAGGATAAAACGTATATTTGACCTCATAGAAGGGTTTGAACTCATAACACCAAGTGTCGGAACAAATACTGTAATGTATTCTATCCCAAGTTCTAGTGATTTAGAAAATTTCGCCCCTTTGCTTATCTGCAAAAATGTTTCACATTCTTATTGATACCCAGTAGTCAAAGAGAAATAGTTGTACTCTTTTATTTATTTATTTATTTATTTATTTATTGCACTATATTATTAGATGTCTAAGGAGGTGAGTTGGTAGAACATTTAGCAAGCCGGACAGCATGCTCAGTAGCATTTCGTCTGGGTTTTTACGTTTTGTATTCAAATGTCACCGAGGTCCACTTTTCCTTTCATCCCTTTCGGGGTCGATGAAATAAAGTATCAGTGAGTACTGAGGTCCATGTAATTGACTAACCTCTGCCCCTAAAAACAAACATTCAGGCTTTCTACATATAGTAGATGTTTATGGCAGTGAGCCACCATAACCGTTAGCAAGCCGGACAGCATGATTAGTAGTATTTGTTCCGGGTTTTTACGTTCAGTATTCAAATGTCACCGAGTTCGGTTTGTCCTTTCGTCTTTTTTTGCGATTGCAAAAATGAGTACCATTTGAATTCTAGAATCGATATAATCGACTTCAGCTACACTAAATATTGCTGGCCTTGTGCCAAAATTATAGTTAGTCACCTGATTCTTCCGAACATGGTTAGTCACATGGGGTGTTTACACACCCCAATACAAAAATGTTTATAGTTTTAGTATTATGTAAAATATACTCATTCTGTAAGTTCAGAATATATATACAATCATTGCTGAGAAGTTTGAAACCCTTGTAGCTGATTGATATTTATATAAAACAATGCAATAAACTAAATTATAAAATTAAGGAAAAACTAAGAATATCTTAGATTCAGATCACATTTATTTTGAAAATACCCACAGAATACACCATTTAGTGGAATTTTTAAACATCTACGACGAACATTAACATTGAAAAATAACATAAAAAGCCATCTCCGTTACAATATGCATTAAACCAAAACTTGAACTAAAGATATGATTATTCATTGAAATGTAAATGACTATAAATTTGTTACATAAGCATATGGTGTTACATAAGCATATGGTGTTACATAAGAATTGAGCCACAACTGCGCCACGTCTCCTGCAACACACCCTAACTAAGGAGAGTAGAGGAAGGGTGCTAAAAAATATAATTTGCCAACTGGAAATTACGTGCATTGAAAAAAGTTTGGGGTGACAACACATCCCATGTAACTAACAAAGGGTTAATGATGTTAAACTGGAGAGATTGTAGAATATAAGAGTATCGAGAAAATGTTTTACGGTATTTGTGTATTTATTCTAGGTCCAAATATCGTTGAAGTCAAATTTACCTTTCGTCCCTCCGGGATAGATGAAACAAAGTACCAGCCAAAACTAGGGCCGATATAATCGACTTTCTTCCTCACTGCAAAATGGCTGGCATTGTGTTAAAATAATAATATATATATATATATTCACTGATGGTAGAAATTAGAGTGAAACATCAAGAAATCTACCAAACTATCTGTAAAGGTATTTACAAAATATGCATCAGTCTATCATTAAAATCTAGTTCGAAGGGTTAGGAACTTCAGTTTGGAAATTATATTAACTCAAATCACTTTATAACATCAGCAGGAGGATCTGGTATTAGAGAAGACTATATAAATGTAAAAAAAAAACCCTCCACCATTTCCATATTTACTTCAAATATACAGACAATATAGCGAAAACATGAATGCTTTTAACTTCAAAGTATGAATATACCAACGTTAATAATCGGGAAATATATTAGTCATGCGCGTTGAGTGCTTAGTCAAGCATATCCCATCTAATTAAACAGTCTACAGAGTGAATACGTCACCAGAATTTGAAGTTTGTCTATCTATACCTATATATATATATATACCGATATTTATTACAGGAAAACAGATTCCACCTATACATATATACATACTCATACATGCATATATACACGCACACAAACATTTATTCTGTGTAAAAAACACACATATGTTTATGTATTTACCCATATAAATATATATTTATAAATGTGTGTGTCTATATACATATGTATGTACACACTTGTACAAGTAGGTGGCTTACACAGTAATATTCGGTTTATTTATAATGTAGGAAAAGGAAATCCTGGTAACGTAAATTTGAAAGCACAAAAAATCAATAGTTTAGATATTTATACTGAATAATCCAAAATCGTAACGCCTCCCATATGTGCTGAATACACAGGTTATTCGTCTCTTCATAAATGATCCAAACTTTCAAATGTAGGTGGCAGAATTCTTTATTCCTCTTCACTATTTAAATCCAACTTTTTATTGAGTGCTGACTACAAAAGTTTCCGAGCAGACGTATAATTTTTTCGTCGAGTTTAACTTGATTACCAAAATAGAAATATAGTTCTATATGATAAAACGGGAACGTAAATTATATCAACCATGAACCTAACTCCGTCAGACGACGTACTTCTTAAGTGTAATTTTGAACTTTCGAAACCCCTCTTCAATAAACACATTGCAGCACATTCCATTATTTATATGGGGCGTTTTGGCGTATTACGTTCATGTGGAAACACGCATTTCTCTATAACAATTTCAACACCAACCCGCCTAAAACCACGTCTATGAAATGATCAAATCCAACATCAAATCTTTGACCGAAATTTTGTAATTGCATGTAAGATAAGGGAGGCTGATTGGAAAAATCAACAGAGAACTGAAAAAAAATGCCATATGTTTTTTTATTCTAAGTGTTGTCATTCTGAGTTCAAATACTACCACGGTTAACTTGGCTTTCATCCTTCTACAGTTGATAAAATAAAGCACAGTACAATGCTTGTTTTATGCTTAAACTATAAGCAGTCAGTCGTTACTTTTAAAATGAATTAGAGGAATGGCAAAACTGTAAGAAGTGTCCGATAAAATGCCCTGCAGCATTTTTTTTTTTGGAAATGTAGGCCCTGATGTCAAGTCCCACACGTGTTAACTTAAGTTTAATCGCTCTGGGATTGATGAATAAAATACCAATCAAATAATGATTTCAAGCCTTAAATTTTCGTTGCCATAGCACCGGCTGTGTATTTATATTAAAAGCAATTATTACTTATAAAAATATTTTAAAATATAAACATTTAGATTTATGAATTTAAAAGTTGCTTAATTCCCAAAATTTTGTTCACAGCTACTAATTTTGAAATTTAAAAGACGGTGTATTTTGTTAAAAAATAATGGTTCTTCTGGTGTGTTCAATATCACTCAACAATTTGCACACTCCACTCTCTTGTGACTTGTGCAGCCCTTGAGAACTTGTGATTTTGGTATCCCCCAATCATATCGTTCATTCCATTCAGTTCATTAATTATCTCCTTTTGGATACATTCCCGTACTAATGTTCATAGCATAGCATTGATATTTCCTTGGCTCTCTCTCTGTCATAGTCAGCCTCCGTTCCCTCTTCTTCTTGGTAGCCTAATAATACATTCCGAAAACTCTAACTTTTAACTCTTCAAGTGGCATGTTAATCAATGCAAAATATTGATCATCCCTTTATCATTCTGACAGTGCACACACGCTCTGGGCAGTACCTTTTGAAGCAGCACATTTTAGATTCATAATTTCCGTATAATATTAACTATATAAAAGTAATAGAACTATGTTGATGATGTTGTGCAGTACTATTTCATCGTCGTCGTCGTCGTTGCTGTATACATGGTGCCTCATTGTCTCTGTGGTGATGATGATGATGGTGAAGATGAAGTCATCTACTTATATAAGAGTACACATGCATATGAATATAGATACACACACACACACACACACACACACACACAAATAAATATGAACTTATATAGGTAAATGTATACGTGTGTGTTTCTATATTGCTTTCAAGTTTTGGCACAAAGCCAGCACTTTCCGGGGAGGGATAGGTCGATTAGATCGAGCCCAGTGCTTAACTGATACAATTTAATGACCCATAAACGATGGAAGGCAAATCCGACCTCGGCGGAATTTGAACTCAGAACGTAAATACGGACGAAGTGCTGGTAAGCAGTTTGCCCGGCGTGCTAACGAATCTGTTAGCTTGCCACCTTGTGTGGCTTTCTATATTGCATAAATGTTAGTGTGAAGGCGTGTCTTGATGACGACGAGGTGGATGAGTCTGAGGAAGCCTTGACGACTTCGATGATCTATTAGTAGTTAATGAAATGGTAATTTTCAAATCATTAACTATTGCCTCCTTATAATGCACATTGTTTAACACATTTGCATCTTTAATCGACCACAATATATTCTCTTCGCTGATTGGAGATTTAAGCTTGCATTTAGTAGAATTAAGTCTGTAGGGGCGAGGGTTATTGCTATACTGCATGAGATGTGTTTCGAAGTGTAACAAGATGTGTTTGTAAGTGTAACGAAATGTGTTTTGAAGCTGTAACAAAGAGTATATTCAATACTGAAGAATACTTGGTAATACAAATAAATTTAACAAAATCTTTTAGTTCAATGTCTTGAAATTTCATTCAACCATGCTTAAATCTTTCTGCTGAAACTGTACCAGTCAATGAATCATTAACTGGGAACAATTGCAAGAGAGTCTAGAGGTGAAAACAGTTGCATAGTTATCATACTGCTAGACTCTATGGAATCAGCCTACGGAAATAAGAGAAAGTATATACGGAGCCGAACGAAATATTAACATGGACAGTTGAGATGAATGATACTCAAAGCAATGAATCTCTTCTTCATATTTCACCGGGTGGATGAGTTTGATTTCTAACATGTCAACAAACTTCGGCAAATATAAAAAAAAATGACTAAACATACACACGGAGTAATTTATATGACGTATTTGTTTCTTCATCGAGTGTATATATATATATATATATATATATATATATATATATATATGTGTGTGTGTGTGTGTGTGTGTGTGTACAAATGTATATAGGATTTAAAGGGCGGGCGCAAACTAATCTAGCATCAGCAAAAGTTGAGAAACATGCTCATATAGCCACACCACCATCAGTTACGGACGTAACCATGGATGCATCATTAAGAAGTTTGCTATAAAATCATATATCTAATATTCGGCTAGAAATAATAATGATGATGATGATGATGATGATGATGATGATGATGATGATGATGATGATGATAACAATGATGATGAGGATCATCATCATCATCATCATCATCATCATCATCACCATATTAAGATTACTCCAGAACTGAAATTTGTTCGCAATATCTTGTGGTAAGTCAGGAAATTCTTAATAAATAATACTTATATGTGTAGGTGTTGCATGTTGCGTCAGGTAAAAACTAATTATCTCATTTTCTCTAATAATTAATTTGAAAACTTTCAGTGACATATTAATCTAGTAAATATATAATTGAAGCAGGTTCACTGTCAATCTAGAAATGTATGAGGCTATTATGTCATACTTAGAGTAATATGTCTGTTACGTCTAATGCAGTTCTGTTTAACTACACTTGGCAGACAAAGTGAACTGTGATCAAAAGCATTCTGGAAACACTATTTCGTCTTGATAATTTATCAATGACTACATTATCTAAAGTGGCCGACGAACTTATTTTTTTAGATGGTAAAATGTAATTTGAAGGTTGTATGAATGTTCCTTCACTAGCTTAGTATAATAAAGTTATACTTCAACAGAAATCGAGCCCAGAGTCTTTCACTTATTTGTGTAAATTTAACTGCAGGACATACATACATGTATACATACATACACATACACACATATATAATTCATCGTCACTAGAAGTGACCAAGACTGCAGGGAGCACTAGCATCGCTAGAATAAGAGTCATAGACGCTTTAGCCACGGAAAGCACATGTTCTATTTCAACTGACAGGGGAGAGAAATCCCCACCGCAAGCGAGGGGCATTAGATTAACATGCTAATTTCGTACAGAAATTATATTCCATTGCGAGTGGTGAAGCTGAATTTTCTCCTGTCAGTATTATAGAAAATACCACCGTAATCGGTGGCTGATTCCGCTAAATTGTAACGGGAAAATTATAAAATAATTAACGCGGCTAGACGCTATTTAAAACCGGAAAGGGAATAATTCTCCGTCAATAAAAGTGACTAAGGATGTAGAGAGTAACAGTATTGCTAGAAATAAGAATATATAATCATATAAATACATTCATGCACATACACATATTTTAAAGATATTCAAATTCATCGTGAAGACAAAAGAATTATTATTAATCTTTTACTTCTTTAAATCTTTAGACAGCAGCCATAATTATTTATCTGTGTATGTATGTATGTATGTATGTATGTATGTATGTATGTATGTATGTATGTATGTATATATATATATATATATATATA
>NC_068982.1:40251447-40259510 GCF_001194135.2 Octopus bimaculoides | reverse complement strand
ATATATATACGCGCACACACACAGAGACACACAGGTATATATACATACATACACATACACAAACGTATATGCATATCTATCTATCTATCTATCTATCTATCTATCTATCTATCTATCTATCTATCTATCTATCTATCTATCTATCAATCTATCTATCTATCTATATAACGTGATATGATATTAAATTGATTATTAATGCAAACTCATTCATAAATAGAAATGGACCAAACAGTTTCCTTTCTGCTTTCTTTTCTTTGGTTGATGATGTACCGACAGCATTACATAACCGCAATAGACGATGAAAAATCTACTACTAAATGTCAATATCAGATAATATTGATACACAACTATATATTCATACACATAGAGACTGGATTTATAATATACAAACGTGTGCAAACAGCATATAAGAGCTTTACATAGGTATAGATATAGTCATAAAAATACATACAAATACAAACATTTTAAATCTATTCGATTCATAAACACATACACAAGATTAATAAGCATATACACATGCAACAACGTTATGTCATATGTAAAATTCACCCGGCATTTTATCAAATAATATCAATATTTGGTTTACCAACATTTTTTATCGAGAAAAATTTCAAAAATTCCTCATTGAGTATTTTAAGAAAAAATAGCAAAAGTGACAAACAAAAAAAAAAAAAACAAACAAACTAAAAAGACAAAGAAAGAACGTTAGAAAAATATATATTAACCCAAGAAAACAAAAAGAAAAATAAATATACGGGAACGGAAAAAGAGCAAAAACAAAACAAATTAAAATAAAATAAATCAATGATTTGATGAACTTAAAGTATTGACATTTTGTCAGTGAAGCAAAGAGGCGAATAAAAATCTATTAACCAAAATAAAAATAAAGGCGACAAGCATAATTCTATTTGTGATATAACGGAATTGGATTAAACGGTTATCAAGAAGAGAATGGATGTTTCTGGCGACGTCAAATGCCAATCTGTCAGCTTAATCGACGAGGGTAATATGTCAAAACATTTAATTTATAGAAATTATCTCTATACATGACAAATAACGACGTCATGACACATATGTACACACGTCAAGATGCGCCCGCGCGCGCATACCCGCATGTGCACATGCATATGTGTGTGTGCGTGTACATACATATTTATACATATATATATTATATACATATGTATATCTATCTATCTATCTATCTATCTATCTATCTATCTATCTATCTATCTATCTATCTATATATAAACAATATATGAGTATATGCATATATATGTACATGTATGTACGTACCTTCATCTACATGTACATATAGATACATATCTGGGTACGTGACGTTGCATAAGAACATGGACAAAATGATAAACAAGGTACAACAAACAAGCAGGTCACATACAGAACATATCCTTCATATATATATAGATATATATATATATTTGTGAGAAAATGTAGCGGAATGTATAAGTGTTCTGGTTATGTTTTACAAATTTCTCACAACGGATACGGAAAATGTACTGGTTTCTAACCCAGAGAGAAAGGATTTGTCTTTGAAGTTTACAGACTATCGACGGGAGTAACGTTTGTACATGTGTTAAGTACATACGTATGTCATACATACATGTCACTTTGGAATTTCAACGTCAACAACAGGGTATTTTTGTATGCCTTTTGTATGTATGAATGTATGCATGTACGTATGTATGCTCGTATGTATGATCGGGTGTATGTATGTGTGTATGTATGTATGTATGTATGTATGTATGTATGTATGTATGTGTGTCTGTCTGTATGTATTATGCATTTACGTGCGTATGTATCTCTTTTTAATTTAGATCTTGTTTTGACCGGCCAGCTGCTTGGAAAAGAAAGCATCTAGTTTTGTTCGTCATCCTTTAAATCTTAAGGACTTGCAGATTTTTATTGTCCCAGATATCGTAAACATTTATAGCAATTCAATTAAGTATTTGCGTTCTCTCCCCAAGAAACCAAGTTCAGCCACACATTCCTCTTACCGGGTTGGTACGTTCCTGTTGCTCCAATAATAATGTCTATAAAGATGAAAGTGTATGTTAAGTACCAGCTTTGTAATCTCCTCATCAATGATGCACATATGTCCTCTTTCTCCTGTATTTCTGAGACCACACTGGCATCCAGAGGGCAGCCGATTTTCTGATCAGAGTATATCTTTAACTTGTGATTCCACATAACAATATCTTCCCGTTTGTATTTTAATTTGGTGGGTGTTTTAATTTTAAAGTTCAACAAATAATCTTTTGATCGACCAGTCTCAATATTGTCAACTTCGTTTGTTGGTGTTTTCTTTTATTCAGTTTCAGACTGTTTGGCTACCGTATGTATGTATGTATGTATGTATGTATGTATGTATGTATGTATGTATGTATGTATGTATGTATGCAGGTAGGTAGACATGTATTTTATCTATGGACATACATACACACGCACACACACACGCAGAGGTACAAACATATATTTGTATCTAAGCTTATATATATGCATGGATGTTGCTACATAAAGATGTGAATGTGAATATCTGTTTTCAAGCATGGTGGTTTTTGTAAGTGTATATGTGCATAATTTGCTTAATGTACAAGGCGCGCTCAAAAATATTCGGCTTTTATTTTTTCCCTGCCAAAAATAATATTCCGTGGGCAAAACCATTTGGGTAGGAGATGATGCAACCCTTTGTGTGTGCATGCGCGAAAATTTCGCGCCGGATGGCCGCAGTGTCATAAAAGTAGAGAGCGTAAAATGAATTGCTTTCCGAAATAAATATACGCTTCATTTTAATAGTTTCAGGCAAACTATAGTCTGTACAACTTCTCAGCTATAAGTGCTATGCTTTTATAGCAGAAACAGCTATAAGCTAATGAAGTGGTTATGCATGTCATGTGTTTTTGCCATCCATTAATTGATATTATGTTTTGTACTCTCCTAATGCTTTACTGTAACGCATGAATATATTAACTTCTAACATAATTGTTTCGTTATATGTAAGTGGAGTCATATATAAAAGTGAAGCTATATTCATGATGGAGTATGTGCAGATTTCATATTGTTGCTGCAAGGATGTATTCTATTCACTAATATTTCAGTTAACATCTCCTGAGCAAAAGATTTCCCGTATGGTGTATTATTTCTATGGCTTCTCCTAGATAATTAATATAGTGTATTGTGCTTGGATTTCATTGAGGTCTCCCAGTATATTTCAAACTTTGATAGAATAAACCCTTCCACCATATCACTATAACTTATATCCTCAGAGTAATCTGTTATACGGATCACATTTTACTTTGCTTAGGTCACGACATCATGACTGACAGGTACCTAATGCAGGGATGACTTCCTCAATGTTAACGTCTGCATTAATTGTCAAATATAAGTGCTATAGCTACATCCGTATTTCTGTATGCATGCATTATCTGTAAGTATGTATGTAAGTATATACGCATGTACATATGTATGCATGTGCGTTTGTATGTATGCATGTGTATATGTACAAACATATACACATAATCGCACGTGCACCCCCACACACACCCACATATATTTATACGAAATGTAATACAAACAACTCTCAATACACAACAATAAGTAGAAGATGTATCTAGCTCAATATTGCTTTGTAGATTATATGTCACTTCTAATATGGTTAAACATTTTCAAGGCCTACTACATAAACATGTTTCTACAAACTATTCAACAAAAATAGTGAAGGTTAGCTATACTTGAGTAGTAAAGCTCTCCTCTTCACTATCAATGAGGAACAGAAGTAATCATAAAAAACTCCACAAACGCAAATGTGTGCAAACTTCCATCATTCTGTAATTGTTATATCATTAATTCTCCTACAATGCAAAGTGCTTACCGATATATTAAATCATAGTCTCTTTACCTGCTGCTGTAGACAGAAACTATATTGATCTTGTGACTAGCACATTTAAAAATCGATATTATTAATACCTTATCTCCTTTCGACATCCAGAACCAATACGTCGTTGTCGAATTATGTCTGAAGCCTTAAAACTGATCAATCCTCATGCGAAGTTAACCGACTGACGCCAACTGCCTTGCAGAAAAAATTAATATCCTCAAAATATTGTTATTCTATAAAATACGAAATCTAGGTTAATTTTAAAATATTGAAATATAGATTATAAATTGTGAGACAATCCCAAGTAGAGAATGGTTAAATTTTCAGATTTGAAACGTCTCCTCACAAAACAAACAATAAATTTACGTAAAATGATTTTAAAGAAAACGTTTATATATTTGTTTTGCAAGATGTGATATCGTGTGTTGAAACAGACATTGTATTATTTCAAGATAGTCACTTTTCTTTGCCAAAGAAACACATGCACTATATATTCGTTCTTCACTTCCGATTTATTATTGTTCTTATTTTTTTATTGCCTTTTATCTGAAAATCATAACAGGAGGAGAATCCTGGGATGTAGAATCGCTAAAGAGGTCACAGATTGTGTGACGAAATATTTTCAGACAAAGGAAAATGAAATAAGAACAATAATAAAACGTAAGTGAAGAACGAATATATAGTGCGTGTGTCTATTTGGCAAAATAAAATAACGATCGTCCCAAAATATATCTATGTTTTTAGAGAAAACATTTTCCGAAAATAAACACGTGAAATCATTGAAACGCAAACGTAGAATCAGTGACGTTCCATCCCTCAATCTCTCGATAATTGTAGCAACTTTAGTTTTTATGTCTGCAACAGATAGTGACTCAATAAAACATTGATATATTGAGCAAGAGTTATTTTTTCCTCCTGCTGTTAGTGACAGGAGTTATATCGATCCTCAATCAAAAATTTTCCACAAAAGAAAATTACATTATTTGGTTATCTTTTATTTGCTTCAGCCATTAGACTTAAGCTATGCTCCAGCATAGCCAAGAAAAATTTTCAGCTGAATGAACCGACCTCAGTATTTCCAGTTTTTTAAAGTCTCTTTAACTAACAGCTAAGTTACGGGGACATAACAACACCAACACCTCTTTTCAAGCAGTGGTCGGGACAAACACAAAGACATACATACATATTCTGTTATTCTTTTATTTGTTTCAGTGATTAGATTGCGGTCATACTAGAGCAACGGCTTTAGTCGAACAAATTGACCCCAAATTTATTCTTTGTAAGCCTAGTACTTATTCTATCGTTCTCTTTTGCCGAATGGTGGGGGCACAAACAGGCATGCAAGCACACACACACAGACACACACACACAGAGACACAAACACGCACACACACACACACACACAAACACACACACATACACAAACACGTACACATATATACGACGGTCTTCTTTCAGCTTCCATATACCAAATCCACTCAAAAGGCTTTGGTCAGCCCGAGGCTATAGTAGAAGACACTTGCCGAAGGTGCCACGCAGTGGGACTGAACCTGGAAACATGTGGCCGGTAAGCGAGCTACACATCACACAGCCACTCCTGCGCCAATTATACGCATGCACGCACACACACACACACACACACACACACACACACACACACACACACACACACACACACATATATATACACATACATATATATACATACATGTAGAGAGTTTTTGACATGATGTACATATATTGTATATTGAGAATAATAAGGTAGTCAGAATGTTGGATGATTATATATATTTTTATTTACATTTTTCGCACTTTTTTCCGTTATCCGACATCCTGACTACCTTATTATTCTCAATATATATATATATATATATATATATATATATATATATATATATTCTTTCAGTTTCTGTCTACCGAATCTCAGAAGGTTTTGGTCGATCCTCCGAAGATATGGTAGAAGACACTTGCCGTAGGTGCTACGCAGTAGGACTGAACCCAGAACCATGTGGTTGGGAAGCAAACATCTTTCTATAAACCCATGTCTGTGCATGTATAAACATCTGTATAAACGTTTTACCAAATTGAAACAAAGGAAATACATCAAAAATATTATCGTCTTAAGCTTGCTATAAATTTTAATATTTACAACATAACTTTTTACGTTCACTAAAATGATATAAAAGTTTATTTAATTTTCAGTTTTACTTGCGTTTCTGTATTAGCAATAATAGATTCTTTTGTTCTTTCATCCACACCAATAACCCAATACTACTGTAATCAACCAATTCTTTTTAATTCTTATCAATTAGTTTGATAATTATTATTGTATCTTTAATTATCTAATTGCATTTTTATCTTTTAATTTTTTAAATAATTGATCGTAAATGCTGACTATGAAGTGAAATACACCACCCAAGTTTTAATTAACTTCTAATTTTCAAATGCACCTTGTACAATGGTATAGATATTGCGATATAGAAATGCTTTTGTGAATGAAACCTAAGAGAGAGAGAAAGGTATATTTCTAAATGGATAGAGATAAAGATACTGCTAGACACATAAATAGAAATACATGCATATACTTAAGAATTTGGTATGGAGATAGGTAACCAGACAAAAATTATAAATATTCATACGTCTATAAACATGCAAGAGTACATATTCTGATGGTTAGGTTGCTGAAGTCAAGATTGGGAGATCGTGGTTTCAATTCCTAGATCGGGTGGTGCGTTTTGTTCTTGAGCAAAACACCTCATCTCACTTTTGCTCTGCGATCATTTCATTACTCTTCCTTGTTTTAGAGCTATGCACTCGCACACACGCACATACATATGCACGCACACACACACGCACTTATAAGTACGTTTCGCTATATATATCTATATATATATATAACATGTGTATATATATCTATATATATATATAACACGTATATATATATATATATATATATATATATATATATATATATATTATATGTATATTTAAATAAGCAGAAAATGAAGAAAGTTTTCATCAACAAACAAACAGATTGACCAACATCAGTTAATTATTTTTTGATACAAAACAACATAACATTACATAACATTCCTTACGGCCGTCTCGGCTGCCGATGTCAATCGGTGCTTACAAAGAAAATTCCAAAAATAATATTCGCTATCTTTATGGCACATTCAAACTAGTACATGTAGCTTCATCAGAGTGAATACGAATACGAAAAAATAAATAAATAAAACAAACGGAAGGAAGAGGAAAGAACAGGATATAACCATAGAAATAGTAGCCCTCGGTATCAAATGAAAGGATTTAAGCTAGTTTAATTACATTGCATACCTGAGTCCCTTACGGGTGTTCCTGCAACAATACCCCTATCCCTTCAACATATCCGAGTTTGAATCCCACCCCGAACCATAACAACAATCTATAATATACACTCATTAAGCTATTTCTCCTAAATATAACATACTCACCCCTTTAACAAATGCTAGCTCTTTCAATCATGAACCTAATTTTGAATACAGAGGGCATTAATGTTTGACCCCAAGGTTAAAACTCCCTGACAACTAACTTTACTTTTCTGTACCTTACATACCATGGGTGAGATTGTTTGCACTAGTTTCAATCTGGACTTAATCTTTTCAACCAGCATACTGGTCAACCTCGATTTATAATGGACCCTATTAGTCCTACTCACTTAGGAACAACATAACCCCACTGTAGAAAATAAATTTAATAACTCAATATTAACGGATCCCCTCTCTAGATATTATTGGTATGTATTGGGTACTGTTGTAGGCTTATTGCATATGAATGGAAGTGAAATTTTGTGGTAGATCCAGTTTGGCTACACCCACGTAAGGGTTAATATAACAATAAGTTTAGCAATATGAGCAATCTAATTTTAATTTGTAATTTTAATTTTAATATAATATATATTAAGTAATATTTAGTAAAATGTGGTAGAACCTGCAGTTTGTAACCATGTTAGTAATCATCAAGTTATTCAACTTGTAATCGTTTAATAGCCTGGGGTTTTTTGTACTATTGCTCTCTCGTATGTCTAAGAGGTAGAATGCACTCAGGAACGTGTAGATATTTACTTGTTCGCCTAGTATTACCACCACTTGGAGGTATGTTAGCTATTTAAGATTGCAGATTTATCATTATA
>NC_068982.1:40242103-40247947 GCF_001194135.2 Octopus bimaculoides | reverse complement strand
ACACACACACACACACACACACACACACACAAACACACACACACATACACACACACACACATACACAGACACAGACACACACACATACACACAAAGAAACGCACGCACACACATTATATAATACCGAGAATAAAACATTCGGAACGGACGTTCTTTTAACGAGATACATCTGGTAATCACCTGAAGAGACACATCTACACTGACAGATACTCCTAAACAAGTTGTTCAATATCCCACCCGCGAGAGATCGATGTTAGATGGGTCGAAACAATTGTAACGATCAATAAACATTCAGGTATCTTCCATCATATATAATCATATATATACATATACATATACATATTCATATATATATAAAGTTTGGTTTCTTCCAAATAATCTGCACACATACAATAAAGTAAATTTTTATTCGTCTTCTTCGAACTTGTGCATTCATTTATGCTAGCAACTCGTTCAATTAGCAACAGAAGCTTGCATACTTCACACGATCCTGTGGTGGTGTCAGTGTGATGTCAAGAGTAGATTTTTGAATTAGAAATACACTCTATTAATGTTTACCTCCACTCAGTTTACCTCTATCCATTTTCTCTCAAAGGGCCTCGGTCGATCCAAGGCTCTGATAAAATAGACTTCTGTTGTGGGATCTAGCTCGAGGTCTCATTGTTGCGAAGCAATCATCTTAAGCAAACATGATCTTAAAATGCTGAGATTACTACATCTGCCAAGTATCCGATAGCAAAATGTAAATCCAGTATCATTATAATCAAGAAAAATCATCCCAAAACATCTTAAATCAATTTAGCAATCAGTACAATACACTGAATCTTAATCTTTGAGATCGTTAACCCTCAGAACACAGATTCAAGAGATTACATGCAACCACTAAACAACTCACAAATTTAGCATAAAGATGCATCGCGCTTCTAACAAACAAAATAATAAAAAAGTAGGCCTTCCATACGTACAATTCTAACTCCCATAAACATTAGTAATGCTCTCCACTCCATCCTCATTTCTTTTCTTTGCTTTTGTATAGGTAGATATACCCATACAACAGCAAACAAAAGAAAT
This sequence comes from Octopus bimaculoides, assembly GCF_001194135.2. Classification (NCBI taxonomy): domain Eukaryota; kingdom Metazoa; phylum Mollusca; class Cephalopoda; order Octopoda; family Octopodidae; genus Octopus; species Octopus bimaculoides. The sequence goes on along the minus strand of NC_068982.1, from coordinate 40,246,876 downwards.
GAGACTAATTGGTGGTTGGGAGCCGGAAGGCATCCTCAAATTTGAAACCTGGATGAAATGTTTGCAACAGAGTTTATTTGCCATGTAAGCCACGATAGGACATGGAATGCGAACTCAACACGAAATGTAACAAATGCCGCAAGGCATCTTATCCGATGATTTAGCGATTCCATCAGTAACGGATCTAGCTTTTATTTTAGATCCCGGGAAGATGAAATGTAAAGTTATTCTTGGCCGATTTGATCTCAGAAAGCAAGAAATCGGAATAAATACTGCGAGATGTTTCGTCCGACACTCTAAACACTTTACCAATTCACCGACGTACATATATATTACCAGAAATGTAATGTAGAAAAATAGAGAGAGAATTGTTCCAGGAATGTAATATAAAGGCTAGTCACGTTAAAGTAACATTGTAATATAGGAGTCTAGAAAATGCACAAGTGTGTTTAATAGGAACAGCCAGGCATTAAAAAGATTATTGTATATCAGCTCTTAGAAATAACAATTGGAGAAATCGATAGTTTGAACAGTTTTCAAAGTCTACAATGTTCTGTGGTTGCAATGACAGATTAATTAGGTGTTTGTTTAGTAATGCTTGGTTAGAAAATATAAATTTCATATCTTTCAATGCTGCAAAGTTGGCACGACCTGTTATGTTGTAGATACATTGTTTAACGAAAGACAAGGTTTTCAAAGATGTGTTGAAATGTTATTTAAAGTTCCTTTATAAGAAGATAATGAAGAGGTTGATATTATATTAAAGTTTATAAAAGAGTGAGTAAGTTGGAGGTAAAAATTTTAAATTGATTAGCGGTAAATGTATTGTATAAATTTAATGTGCACGTGCATTGAATTCTGGTTGTGCAATTTTCATGAAAGAGGCATATTTTATAATTGGCACAGTTACACATAATATTAAAAGTAGTAGGATTATCAAGAAAATTATTGCTTCATTCAGCAAGGTAAAACATAGTAAGAGTTTGATAGAAAATATACATAATGAAGTAGGTAATTTTGACAATATTTTGTCTTAATTAATAATTGCGGTTTGAAGGGAAGTGTTAAGGTAACAGATGAAATCAATTTGCTATGGTTGAGGTGACAAGTAGATTAATAATTAATAGTCAGATTTATTGAGCTTTCTTTTCCTATTTCAGTGTTTATTATTAAACGAGGGAGGACTTGTGTAATAAAATCGCATTAAAAACAACACAAAGCATTATTTTGCAAAGTACTTGTCAGAGTGCCAAACCTACGTATTGTTGACGAATAACACTTTCAGACATTGTAATCTGTCTTCTCATCCATATATTTAAACGTATACCCATTTATATCACCTTCTAACACATTCACAAACATATAAGCAACTGCATACAGAGATAGGATTAATGATACACATTTCAAATATTTTACAATGTAGCACAACATTAGTTATATTACTTAAAAACATTAGCTATATCACTTAAAAACTGTGTTCTAGAGTTTTTAAGTGAGTTATGTGAGGCTGGAGACTTGAAGCAGTACTATGCAGTTCCACTCAAACTCTTCCCATCAGCAACACTAGAAAATATCAAATATCACAAAGTATGACGATGACTTGCATAACTATGAAGTATGCATGATACAATAACACTACGATTTACATACAGCGTTCATAACTCAAATAGATGACAGAGCAAAGATAGTAAAATGACACAAATATATTTAAAACAACACCAGTTATCATATTTGGCAGACAGAATGTAAAACAATTTATTTTATCCATCATGGACTAAGCCACTTCTATCTGCGTTCGCAGCCTCTCCACAAAAATACACCCAATAAACTATAAAATACGCGAAACAATCTTCTCAACGAAACAAAATTAATTCAAATAGAAGGCTTCCGCGATACGCAAGATACAAGGTTTTTTCTATTGCAGGTTTCCTATTCCACTACTGCTTCTTGCTACTTCAAGCAAATCGAAGCTATACTTGTACATCTCCTCAAAAATATTCCAGCAGCATCATAAAAACTAGCCTATGACAAATGTAAAATATATCTCATACATGGGAATAGCTGCATTATCGATAGCCTCACTGGCTAGAAACATTTCTGTTGAGATGCCCACCACCAAAGTGTAAATATTATATGCTGGCTGAATCTCCATGTTCGTCTCTATGTGACTGGTATAACAATCTTAGGCATATAGAAGTGGATTGTGTATAGCATGTCATCCCATGAAATTCATGACTCTATGTTGGACTGTGCAGCATGGTCCTTGATTAGTCGGAGACATGATTAGCTTGGAATTGTGTTAGGCGCATTATCGATAGGTAAAAAAAAACCTGCCATAGGACTGATCGATACATTTCAACAACATCTCAACATATATTACATATAGAGTATAGATAGACGTATTATGATGTAGTTTGTTGAACCGAACATACACTTTACAAATAGATAGAGGAAGCTTTTTAAGATATGAATAAGCTCCTGTATAAAAATTTAAATTTCTAAATAGCCTAGAAAAAAGGAAGTTACCGACGTACCGAAAATGACTCTGATCCTGATTAGACAAACCAATGAGCGGCATGCAATAAGACAAACTTGAAAACAGCAATAGGCTCAGAGGATTCGGTATGTAATGTGTGAGCTGCATTATAATCCAATATATGGGCAACGGCAACTTAACAAATTACAATTTTCACATGGTCACACCACCATCTGGCACCTATTGAAAGCATTTGGTCCAAATTTCTGTTCTAAGGATGACTTGATACCTTGATGCATTGTTTCCTTCCTACAGCACCTTGACAACATTCATAGAAGAGATTACATATTAAACTGGTGCCTAAGAAATCGGCCACTTAGTAGGACATAACCTGATCGAATAACAGCTAGAAAATCTATCCAATTTAGAGATAAGCCCGCTTGCAGTAAATGAAATCAAACGGATGTAGTTTCAAGGACAGTTAGCAGAAACCTACGAGTTGCCGTTTCGATTTGGCAACAAATTCTCAAACAGATAAGGGATAGCTGGCTTGAGTGACGTGGCAGGAGCTATTTTCTCACTTCTATCTCGAGTATGTGGTTTTAAATATCTTATATATATATCGTTCAAATTTGCAGAGAACAAAAGAGGAAGACAGGTGTAGAAAGAACAAGCAGGTGTATTAGCTTAACGCTCGGGAAGAATGGGATTGTCTTTTACGTATCGAGCTTCTCTCTTCGGCAGAACGGATTAAGAGGAAAAAAAAGGAGAAAGAAAACAAAAATGTAGTAGGTGTATGGCAAGGGGCTTGCTTCCCAAACGTATAATCCCGGTTCAGTCCCACTGCGCGGCACCTTGGGCAAGTGTCTTCTACTATAGCTTCGGGCCGACCAAAACTTTGAGTAGATTTGGTGGACGGAAACTGAAAGAAGCCCGTCGTATATGTATATATATATATATATATATATATATATATACACATACATACATATATATATATTTGTATCTGTGCTTGCTCCTCCACAATCGCTTGATAACCAATGTTGGTGTGTTTACGTCCCCGTATCTTAGCGGTTCGGCAAAATAGACCGATAGAATACGTACTAGGCTTACAAAGAATACATCCCGCGACCGATTTGTTCGACTAAAGGTCGTTCTCCAGCGTGGCCGCACTTAATTGAAACGAGTAAAAGAATAAAAGAATACAACGCTTCAGGAGGCTTTTGACGATAAATCTGCTTTACTATGATATGCAGGCTGAAGGCAGTGAGCTGGCAGAATTGTTACCACGCCGAAGACGGTGAGCAGGTAGAAACGTTCGTTCGCCGGGCGAAATGCTTGGCGGTATTCCGTCTGCCGTTATGTTCTGAGTTAGTACCAGTTACGTACTGGAATCGATGTAATCGACTTAATCCCTTTGTCTGTCCTTGTTTGTCCCCTCTATGTTTAGCCCCGTGTGGGCAATAAAGAAATAAGAAACGTTAGCACACCTGGCGAAATGCTTATCAGTATTTCGTCTGTCAACGTTCTGAGTTCAAATTCCACCGAGGTCGATAAATTAAGTACCAGTTGCATACTGGGGTCGATCTAATCGACTAGGCTCCTCCCTAAACATTTTGGGCCTTGTGCCGAGAGTAGAAAGAAAAAATTGTTACCACGCCGGACACAATGGTTAGCAACATTTCTTTGCGTTCTGAATCAGTGTCGACTTTGCCTTTTATCCTTACGGGGTCCATAAAATAAGTACCAGTTGAGCACTGGAGTCGATGTAATTGACGAACCACCTCCTACAAAATTGCTGGATTTGTGCCAAAATTTGAAGCCAGTAAGATATACAGGCTGTTATACATACGTAATCAATCTCTCTCATGCACGCACTTGCACAAGCGTATGTAGACGCACAAACATTCAGTTTAAGCCGTATAAGTTATTCTTATATATGTTCATGTTTACTTACATGTATGGCGCGCCAACTCGCAAAATCAAAAAGACATTATTTTGGGTCTTTACTATTATATGGTCTAATGGTTACTTGCCAAACACGTGACAAATTGTTGTTTACTTGTAAAGTCAACCCCACCCTTACACGTACATGGCGCTTTTGAACCATGTCTGCAACTAAAATCTATACTTTTTGTGATAGCCTGTATGAAGGTGATAGCATCAATGCAAATGATTGTGTAGATACACACACACGCACACACACACTACAGCTCGCACATACATACATATATGTATTTATCAGATTATATATATATGTGTGTGTGTGTGAGTATATATATATATATATATATATA
>NC_068982.1:40240825-40241563 GCF_001194135.2 Octopus bimaculoides | reverse complement strand
ATATATATATATATATATATATATTTATATATATGTATATATATGTGTGTGTGTATGTATATATATATATATATATATATATATATGTATACACATTCACATACATACGTTTATTAATGCACACATATGTCTGTATATCAGGAATAGTTTTTACGGCCTGTACGGCAATTAATTGGCGCAAAGATATGTGGCAGCAATAGCTGTACGAGAGTGTGTGTGATTGGATATGTTTGAACGTTTGTGTTCGTGCATTTCTATGTTTTTTTTTCTGTTCAATAGTATAAATCCAGGTGTTTTTGAAAAATGACAAAAGATTTCATCATAACAAAGGTTGTCTAGCATATCTATCTATCTATCTATCTATCTATCTATCTATCTATCTATCTATCTATCTATCTATCTATCTATCTATCTGTGTATGTGTGTGCGTGTGATGTGTATGCGTGTGAATTGCACATGGATGAATCGTCGGTAACCTTGTAGTTCTTCCTCTCGCAAATAGTTTGTTGAAGGCATAAGTAACAGCACGGAATATTCTGATGGATACATTAGAACAACTAGAGGAGTGGCTGTGTGGTAAATCGCTTGCTTACCAACCACATGGCTCCGGGTTCAGTCCCACTGCGTGGCACCTTGGGCAAGTGTCTTCTACTATAGCCTCGGGCCGACCAAAGCCTTGTGAGTGGATTTGGTAGACGGAAACTGAAAGAAGCCTGTCGTATATATTCATATGTATAT
>NC_068982.1:40234194-40240063 GCF_001194135.2 Octopus bimaculoides | reverse complement strand
AGATTCCAGCCCACATTATATAAGCAGATATCCAGCCACATGCACACGAACTCACAAACACACAGACAGACAGAGACACGGACACACACCCACACACACACACACACACACACACACACACACATAGTACACTTTCCCCGTCTCTCTCTTTCGCTGTATCTCTCTCTTTCTATGTCTGTGTGTCTCTCTCTCTGTCTCTGTCTGTCTGTCTCTCTCCGTATCTCTTTCTGTCTGCCTCTGTTTGTGTGCTTCTCTCTCTCTCGGCGTCTCGCTTTGTATATCTCTTTCCTCCTCTCTTACACACATCAATAGAGAAGAGGGTCGTAGTTTGCACGAAACACTGTGGAATATGTACGAAATTAGTTTTACAGACTTCTATAGCGATGCAAATACAACATTAAACTTTAAAATAACAATAACAAAATTACTGAAATGTTTTCTTAGAATTCCACTCCTTAGAAGAATAGGTTCTTTTATCCGCAGGTTACTGAGTTACTAACAAAAGTGTCATTGATTTATAATGATAACTACAATGTTCTGATTAATATTCTTGCATCTCCAAGATGATTTTGGAGGAAGCATGCAGTCGAACCGTGCTTCCGATGCAACATTCGTTTCATTTTGAGTATGTACATCTGATGTATGAGAAAGTAATAGTTGGCCAGCGTGCATGTGCTTCTGCCGTTGGGTAACCGTTTTTGAAGAAAAACATATACGAAGATGTCCAGCGTGGGCCAGCCTAATATCTAGCTTTGCCCTACTGACAGCCTAACTGAAGTGTTTTAACTACAAGGAATAGTTGTTGTATGAGTTTACGTGTAGATACATTGCTTGTACACTTTCGTTGAATATGACATCTACTGATGACAATGCAACGATTACTGAATCAGCAAAATTCGACCATTACACAGCCATTACCGCGCACGTGCATTGTCTTTCAGAAGAAATCTAAAACAGTCAGGAATACGAATAAATACAGCGTAATTATTACTTAAACATTGGATCGCAATAACAGCAGCCTGTGGATAAAAAGTAAGCCGCTCTGAAAAAAAAAAAAAATAACGAAAAAAAAAACAACCCAAACCAACAACATCGAGTTAAAAGTGCACGATGGAAGTGACTACTATGAATAATAAATAACCACTCATTAAAACAGCAAGCTACAAAGATGTACCTTCAATATTATCATAAAGAGTTAGGCGGTGAGCTGGTAGAATCGTTAGTACCCCGGGCGAAATGCTTAGCGGTGTTACGTCCGTCTTTACGTTCTAAATTCCAATTCTGCCGAGGTCGACTTTGCCTTTCGTCCTTTTGAGAGTACTAGTTGAGGAGCATAACTCTTAACCAGGAATTCCTGGCTGTGTTCCAAAGTTTGAAATCGGTATTATTCTGAGTTCAAATTCCGCCGAGGTCGACTTTTCCTTTCATTCTCTCGGGGTCAATAAATTAACTACCAGTTACGCACTGGAGTCAATGTAATCGACTTTAATCCCTTTGTCTGTCCTTGTTTGTCCCCTCCATGTTTAGCCCCTTGTGGGCAATAAAGAAATAAGAAACATTAGCACGAAATGCTTAGCGGTATTTCGCCTGTCTTTACGTTCTCAGTTCAAATTCCGCCGAGGTCGACCTTGCCTTTCATCCTTTCGGGGTCGATAAATTAAGTACCCTTTGCGTACTGGGCTCAATCTAATCGACTGCCCCCCACCCCAGAAAAAAAATTTCGGGCCTTGTGCTTAGAGTAGAAAAGAATAAATAACCACTCATTATAGTTACTGCTCATTACAAAACTCGACCTAATTCCACCTCGAACATATGTCATCAGTCGAAGATATTAGTAACCCAGAGAGCATAATACGCGGCCCAAATTCTGTACATTTAAATATGTTAAAACGAATATCAAGCCTAAGTTTCGTCACGTACGCAGAATGGACACGTAATTTGTGGCCCGAAATATGATGACTAATTAAATATTTCAATAAATTTAATATTGTTACTTTCAATATTTCATATTCTATCTGTATTGACATCGCTTTGTATTACGCACTAATTTGTAATACATACATAGCCAGGAACACACACACATTTCTAGACGTGTGTATATGGTTAACACACGATGGTGTATATGATTAACACACTTGTGTACGTTGGTGTATATAGTTAACGCACTTGTGTACGTTGGTGTATATGGCTAGCACACTTGTCACGAAAACAGATGTGGATTCTAGAACTCACGCGTACGGAAAACATACTCTTTCACCGTCGATGGCGAAGAGAGAGAAAGAGAGACAGAGAGAGTGAGAGAGAAGGAAATAGATGGATGGACAGATCAATACATATATAGTCCATTATATGGTTACTCGGAGATTCACAAACAACCAATGCCAAGATTGAATGAATCAATTCGTACGAATAAATAACTTTCATACTATTGAGTACTACAGATACACACACACACACACACGCACACACACACACAAACAGACGCACACATAAACACACGTATATACACATTTATTTGTATATATATATATTTGTATGTACGTAAAAGTAAATGCATATATATATACATACATACATACATACATATATATATATATTTATATATATATATATATATATATATACATATATATATATTTACATACTCCTACATATACCTCTACATATACCTCTACATATACAGACGTACGCACAAGTGCAATTATATGCTATAATACCTTCATTACTCCCTCAGAAATATGTCATTATACAGCAATTATCTTCGTGACTGAATAATGTTGATTCTGAAATATTTTTTGTATATTATTTGAGATTTAGCATATATTACTATAATAGAATATATTACTATAATACATCATGTAGTAATTTAAGTAATCATTTCCAATTAGGTGGCTTTCCTGTCGCTTTTGACAGAAAGTAAGACGCCAATAAAACTGATGTTTACATTTTTTTGTTAATATCTTACGCAAAGCTTCTTTCTTCATTGCAAATTACAGCTGCTTCAAAATCTCACGCCTATAACTAGATCACAGTTATTTCGAGGATTAAATATTAAATTCCAATCTATTAAGTAGGATGTAATTTAGAAATTATACTTTTTTTTCACATTCTAATATGAAGGTGTGGCAACATAATGAATGCACGTGACAACATCCTACAAGGTTTATTGCTACTTTAGTTTTCGGTAATTATCACGTGGAAGAAACAGAAATTGTTATTCAATATAAATATTATATATAGCAACAAGAAGAAGAACAACAACAATAGAAACAACAACCACAACAACAACAACAATAATAATCATAAGAATGGGTTTAAATTTTGGTACAAGACCAGCAGTTTTAGAGGAGTGCGTAAGTCGATTACATCGATCCCAGTGTTTCACTGATACTTAATTTATTGACTACGAAAGCATGGAAGGTAAAATCGACCCCGGTGGCATTTGAATGCAGAACGTAAAGTCGGACGAGGTACCCGGCGTGGTAACGATTCTGCCAGCTCGTTGCTTTAATAATAATAATAATAATAATAATAATAATAATAATAATAATAATAATAATAATAATGATAATAATAATAAAACATTCACTTGAACAAAACTGTATTCTTAAACATTCACTTGAACAAAACTGTATTCTTAAACATTCACTTGAACAAAACTGTACAAATCCAAATATATGGTACCCTAGGCATAACACCTACATGAACTTCTAACTTGTTGTCTCTTGAGGTCTCTGGGTGAGACTTGGATCCAACTTGTACAAATGCAAAACAAAAGTCAAACATAAAATAATAATAATAATAATAATAATAATAATAATAATAATAATAATAATAATACTTACATAATAATAATAAAACCGGACATGACAGGATCCCCAACATCGAGTTGAAATAAGTTACCAAGACATAAAAGATCCTACCAGAAAAGTTTAATGATATACTGACAGACCTAGAGAGAACACGTGACTGGTTCACCGAAGGAAAACCATCTAAATTCCTAAATCTCGGAAAATCATAAGTTCTCATAACTACGGAGCCATAATATGTCTCAACACAACCTACAAAGATGTACCTTCAATATTATCATAAAGAGTTAGGCGGTGAGCTGGTAGAATCGTTAGTACCCCGGGCGAAATGCTTAGCGGTGTTACGTCCGTCTTTACGTTCTAAATTCCAATTCTGCCGAGGTCGACTTTGCCTTTCGTCATTTTGGGGTCGATAAAATAGAGTACTAGTTGAGGAGCATAACTCTTAACCAGGAATTCCTGCAAAGAGTAAACAAACGGCTGGAAGAAAAAGAACCCGTCTCCAGATGAGCAGAGTGGATGCTTACAAGGGCTATATAGCCATACAGATCAATTACTGATCGCTAAAGCAATAACCACAGACTGATTAAGGTAAGAGAAAGGTTTGAATTCGGATTGACATTCGAAAGACTTTTGCGGATATTTTCTGCACACGAATCTTGGAGATACAGTCTGGATTAATGTAGCTTCGAAAATAAGAAAACATATGAAACATGTCACGAGTGACAAGCAGTCTCGCCAATACAGACAAAAGTGGAAACTCTAAAAGCTAATTGTTATGCTATATCCTGTTTGTTGACAAATGGTGTATATACACCTATATCAACTCGCAGCGCCATCTACCCAGGCTTTGAGATGCTAGCATTATGGAGTAGTAAGTAATCTCCTCTTCGGTCACAAACACCAGGCAGGCGGCGCTATGAGATGACTGAAGAGATTGACTCTCTTATGCATTTCCAGTCATCATACAGTGACTGGTAGCGCTATAAGGCGGCTCACCGTAAGTAAATTAGGGAAGTGGGTGCTAAGCAGTAGTAGTGATAAGTAAAATTGTAATGTTATTATCAATACCAATATGCTTGAAGCACGTTCGAACTGGGGAACAAGCTACTCACTGCGTTTTATCAGGGAAAATATATCCCGTTTGGTGTCTGTAACCGAAGAGGAGATAACTCTTAAATGCTAGCATCTCACAATCTGGGTAGGTGACGCTGCGAGCTCATCTTGGTACACACATGCCATTTGTCAACAAGCGAGATATATTCTCCCTGACAAAACGCAGTGAGTAGCTTGTTCTCCAGTTCGAACGTGCCTCAAGTATATTCGGACTGATAATAACATTATAATTTTACTTATCACTGCTTAGCGTTTCCCACTCTGTAATCTAAAAGCTAACTCTCCATTCATTAGAAAAGGAATATTTGGGGGGGGGGGAACCCACTCCCAAAATCCATTTTTACCTGATGTTGACAACTTTGACCAACACGCTAAGCAAAACTGGATATGGATACAAATATTGACGGTAGGAGAATTAATCACCAATCTATGTGGATGGTCTGGAATTGCATGTTGCAAATGATAAACAGCCGGAAACATTGCAGTAGACAGCACGCAGATTTTCCAAAGTAATAAATAAGAGAGTCGGCTTAGTAAAATGCGCCAAAACGATTTCGAAGAGAGAAAAATTAAGAACAGTATCATGCTAGATAAAGAATCTGAGATAAGAGAATGAGATCAAATATAGACATCCAAATACTTAAGAATCGATGAATTAGCATACAACACGCATAAATGAAAGAAATGGTTAATTAGGAATATCGTAGACGTGTCAGACTATTACTTAAAGCAAATCTAAATGCAAATAAAATAAGGTAACAAGCATTAATATTCTAACTGTTCTAGTAATCAATCATAGTTACAATTTTTGCAAACGGGCAGTAAGGAACCTAGTTAGACTGTACAAGCAATCAAAATACTACTACTACTACTACTACTACTACTACTACTACTACTGCTACTACTACGACGACCACCACCACCACCACCACCACCACCACCAC
>NC_068982.1:40231280-40234060 GCF_001194135.2 Octopus bimaculoides | reverse complement strand
TACTACTACTACTACTACCACCACCACCACTACTACTACTACTACTACTACTACTACTACTACTACTACTACTACTACTACTACTACTAATAATAATAATAATAATAATATTAATATTAATAATAGTAATGACTGCATTTAAAATACACCTCCCAAAATCTGATTATATATACCAAAAACAAAAGGCAGACTAAAGCCTTCCTACCAGAAACCACAAAAACACATATAATAAAATAGAATATAGGAAGTAACTATATAATATGCGGAAACTGAGAAGTCAGAAGTAATCACACGCAAAAACAGAGGCACGTAACCTACCATGTATACATAGAAAAGCTCAAAAATTCGAGTTGCTCATAGATCTACAAGTAGAAAGATGCTTGTAATCTTCGTGACAGCAAAAATCTATTTGACACAGTAGATGTAATATTCCCCACAGTCGAAACGAAGATGCATTACATCGACCTCTGCAAGGATGAGGATTTCATAATTGTACCAACTTATAAAGACAGGCTTGTGGCGGACGGAGAGAGGTGGTAGTCGTGCCACCAGAAGTATGCGTCTGTGACTAAAATCGGAAATGTTACGATCGGTAGATGAAACAAGTACTTTGGAATTAAAATTGAAAAACAAAACTGGTTCGGGAAAAGATTAGTGCTCTTTGATTAGACTAACAGGACTTATTAAAAGCCATACCTGTCATAATATCAGGCGAATCTTCCTCGCAGAGAAACCGCTAAAGTGCCTCGTGTGTGGTGCAATCAAACATTTAAAGGTTTTTTTTTCTTGAATAGAAAACGTAAAGCCCTATATTTTGCCGACACCTGAAATACAATAGTGTCACTCCGACCACGACCAGCACTTGCATCAACGCCAGCACCTGCAGCAACAGTATCACCACCACCACCACCACCACCACCACCACCAGAAACTAGAACTCCAACAATGGACACCGTCAATAGGTCTCCCTAAAACAAAATCAGATCCCCATACACAACATAAACGAAGAGAAAACCCTTCAACAATACCGCCATCTGTCGCCACTCACAAGAATACACTGGAACCTTACGATTTGGAATTTTGTTTTGATTTTGTCTTTTGGTCTTTTAAAGTTTTCCGTTTTTTCTTTGCACTTATTCAGAAAAAATATTCTTGTTTTCTTTCTAATTTTGACACAAGGCCAGCAATCTTTCCCATTATCCTACAAAACTCTACAGAGAGTAACTGAGTAGGAGTGAAAGTCTATAATGGCTTAAAAGCTCCCAAATCAAAACAGAAAACAGGATGTGACAATAACTACATCAGATGTGTTTCTAGCCACGAGAAAGAGAAAATATGTAAAGGAAGAGATTAACAGCACGTGCAGATTAAGAAGTGAGCACGAGGAAACAATTTACGGCATTATGCGAAGATCGAATATATACAGAAACTGGGTTTAGTCTTGTAGCCAGGTCAACTGAACTATATGCGAAATATCGATCTTTCGACATGGCAACAGAGAAGCAGTAACATGAACATGTTTTAAACATGACATTTTACAAACACTTGATTGAAGTTTAGAGCATGCGTGTCCGGAATGACAAAGAATTGAATGTAAAGAGTCGCAATATAAGGACTAGAAGGATAATTTTTGAACTCTGGTTGACTCTTCGACTGGATAGAAGTTGAGAAATTATTTACGTACAAAGATCTTGAAATAGCAATAAGTTGTATGTGAGTAAGGAAATATATATAGAACCACAAAACAATTGGTAAGAAGTAGGATTAAACGCAGAACACGATTAAACTAAAAAAAATAGATACGAACAACAGGAGAGAGACGCCATTCTGAGTTCCGTTCATACAGTCTATACAACTCACATAACATACTCACCACAAATATTATCTAAATATATAACATAACCCACACAAAATATATACTCCGTACAATCATTATCCAATTACGTAATACAACACACTACTCTTGCATAATCGAAAGTCGATATTCTATTACACATTAAATACCAAAGCAATTCACATAATTCACATTCTATACAAATGACAACCGATATGACACATATCACACAGTGCACACTCATTAAGTTATATATCACTGCATGGCAATAAACCAACACAGGTAATTTTACACTCATGAAACAATATACTTCGAAAACCACAGAAAAGAGCAAAATTGCAAAATTATTCACATCCCCAAAACATTGTTCCACATAATGAAAACACATTGGTGTACCCTCTTTACAAACACCGGGGTGGACACAATGGGGTAGTATCAAATCACACAAAACTATTGAATTCATAACTCTTTCTGCTATAGATACAAGATATGAAATTTAGGATTAAGTTAAAGTCAACCCCAGTAGAACTTGCACACAGAGCGTAAAGCCGGAAGAGTGGTCGTTAATTCTTTTCCTCCGGTGTGCTAAAGATTCTGCCGGCACTCCCCCTCCGTTTAATTCATAATAATAATCCTTTCTACTATAGGCACAAGACCAAAAATCTTGTGGACAGGACTAGTCGCTTACATCGATCCCAGTGTTTCACTGCTACTTGGTTTATCGACTCCGAAAGGATAAAAGGCAAAGTCAACCTCTGCGGAATTTGAACTCAGAACGTAGCGATGAGCGAAATACCGCTAAGCATCTCGTCCAGCGTGCTCACGATTCTGCCAGCTCGCCGTCTTTTTCATAGAAATAATAATAATAATAATGATGATGATGATGATGATGATGATGATGATGATGATGATGATGATGATGATGATGATGATGATGATGATGATG
>NC_068982.1:40220965-40224308 GCF_001194135.2 Octopus bimaculoides | reverse complement strand
AAAAAAACGCGAAAAAAGAACGCGTGGACGTGGAAAAGGTACAATATCTAATCTTTATGTTTGTGCGTGTACGTGTTGTGGAGTATTGAAAATTTAAGCTAAAATGTATCATCGTTTTAAGATTTAATTTGTATGACTTGAAGTTAAATCAGATAAAATTTTAATTACTTTTTAGTTGAATCATTTTTCTCACTCATATTTTATTCCTTTCCAATATATTCTCTTATTTTTGTTACAGTATTTGTATATATATCTCGTACATCATTGCATCCCTCGGTGTTAATTTCTTTCCTCACTATAATTTATATTACAGCCCTCTATGATTTTATGAAGTATTTTGAAATCTCATTAACATAGCCCTAATCCTGCCTGAGAGTTTACTAATCTTTATTGTCATTCAGCACCATAAAAACTATAACAAAATTGCTTTCAAACTCCTTTGATCTGGTGAATTCTGCGTTATCCTCAAAAGTCTTAAATTTGAAGTATTTTGTGTGACATAACTCCATATCATCAACATTTCATACGTTAAGCCATAGTTATAATTTATTTTGATTCATCGACTCATTTTCTCTGGACATTAATTCCTGGAAGGTCGAGGGGGAAGAGTCCTCAGATATCTCTTTCACAGTGTCTTATCAGAAGTAACCATCATTGAAGAATCTGTCCTGTGAGTCTTTTCTTCAATATTCTAATCATATGTCCGTACCTCACCTGTCACCTCTTAATCGGAAAATAATAGCTTAATCTTTAGAGGCCCCATAATCTCCGTGATACGCACCCAATGACGTAATAATATTCCTGAGATACATTGGAGGAACCCCATTTCGGACATTTGTTTAGTATCTTTGTTACAAATTTCAGCACAAGGCTAAATATTTCGGGGAAGAGGCTAAGTCGAGTACATGGATTCCAGTTCTCAACGGGTACTTATTTTACCGATCCCGAAAGGATGAAAGGCAAAGTAGACCACGGTGGAACTTGAAATCAGAACGCAAAGGTGAATGAAATGCCGCTAAGCATTTTATCCGCGATGCTAACGTTTCTGCCAGCTCACCGCCCTGCTTACTTAGTATATTAAACGTTGTAAATTATTACGTTATTCTTTTATTCTTTTATTTGTTTCAGTCATTTGACTTCGGCCATGCTGGAGCACCGCCTTTAGTCGAACAAGTCGACCCCAGGACGTATTCTTTGTTAGCCTTGTACTTATTTAATCGGTCTCTTTTCCCGAACCGTTAAATTATGAGGACGTATACACACCAACATCGGTTGTTAAGCGATGGTGGGGGACAAACACAGACACGTAAACATATACATATATTTGTTGTGACCCCCTTCGGACATGAATGACCATGGGATTGCACCTACAAAGTTTCCCTCCGATGCACAAGTCTGGGCAAGGTTGTTTATGGAAGACCAGCAGTTGCCCATGCATACCAGCCTCCCCTCTCTACGCTACCGATTTTATCTAAGGGAAAGGCAAAGGCCGATACAGCTTGGCACCAGTGACGTCGCAGCTCATTTACTAACGTGCAAATGACTGAGCAGTCCACAGACACGTGTACCCTTAATGTAGTTCTCGGGGAAATTCAGCGTGAAACAGATTGTGAAAAGGCTTGACCTTCGAAATACAGGTACAACAGAAACAGGAAGAAAGAGTGAGAGAAGGTTGTGGTGAAAGAGTACACTAAAGATCACCACCTCCTGCCGGGGCCTCGTTGAGCATTAGGTGTTTTCGCTCAATAAACACTCACAATGCCCGGTCTGGGAATCGATACCGGGATCCTACGACCGCGAGTCAGCTGCCCTAGCGAGTAGGCCATTGCGTATATATATAATGGTCTTCTTTCAGTTTCTGTCTCCGAAGTCCATTGACAAAACTCTGATCGGCCCGAAGCTATACTAAAAGACACTTGCTATATTAATATATATATATATATATTAATATACGAAGTTATATTAAAAGACACAATGTGCCACGCAGTGGGACTGAATCCGGAACCATGTGGTTCGTAAGCAACCTACTTACCACACAGCCACTCCTGCGCCTATATTTTTTCGTTACATTTCATCGTTCTTGTTTCTGTCATTGAAGTACAGTCATGCTGGAGCATCTTAAGAGTTAGTCCAAAACATCTATCCCACTACTAACTTTTTAAAACTTGGTATTTATTTTATCGTCACTTATTACCAAAACCATGAAGTTAAGTGGATGTAAACAAGCCAGCTCCGGTTGTGAAGACGCAGTGATGAACAAACACATATTTACACACACATACATAAACGCAAACACAGTCACACACACACTCAAACACATGTATACGACAGATTCTTTCAGTTTCCGTCTGCTAAACCCATTCACCAAGCTTTAATCTGCACTTGGCCAAGGTGCCAAGCAATGCAACTGAACCTCGAACCATGTAGCTAGGAAGCAAACTTCTCACTATAGAGTCACGCCAATGAGTTGTAATATAAATCATTTGTCTCGCTATTGAACAGAATTCTACTTGATTTATAACCTATGAAACATACTATTTGAATGCTGCTACTTATACATGTACACACACTTTCACACACGCACACACACACACACACACACACACACACACACACACACACACACACACAAACACACACACACACATAGACACACATGCAACCCCCACACACCGCACACATATGTATATATATCTTTTCCTTCTGTGTTTCTATGTTGCTGTTTCGATATCTTTTGACATCATTGTAATGAAAATCAAGAGCGATAGGCAAGCAAACACTTTTTCCTAATACATACACGAACGTTTACATGTATGTATATATATATATATATATATATATTTTATGTACGTACGTACGTACGTATGTACGTATGTATATATGTATGTATGTAGTTGTTTGCCTGTATATGTGTAAATACGAATGTGAGTCGTGTGTAATACGAGCAAGTGTTTGGATACAATTAGCTACCATTGTATTCTTTCTTACTTTCTATAATAGTTACACAAAGCGCTTTTCATGTCGTCCTGGACTCAAAAACACTCTTCGTTGTGGAAGTTATCTAAAAAGTTGCACTGCGTATGCCGACAAGAAGGGTACTCAGATTGTCTGTTGTGGAGTTATCTTCTGCTGAAGGAAGTAGAAGCTAAGGACAGAAATACACACACACACACACCCATACACACAGACAGACGTGGGAGGGTCAAAAATTATTCGCGTGGTTTTGTGGTTACGTAACCGGGGTTTAACATTGATTGTTTCACTTATCTTTCTGGAGTTATAGAATACGCATGGCCGATCCACTGGTAGTGAGCACCAAAAAAAAAAAAAAAAAAAAAAAAAA
>NC_068982.1:40219561-40220955 GCF_001194135.2 Octopus bimaculoides | reverse complement strand
AAAAAAAAAAAAAAAGAAAAAAAAAACAGATATCAGTGATCCGATTTCTCTGCTCTGAAGTTGTCAGTGGCTGATATTCATTGCAGGTTTTCAGTATAATCTGGGGGAAGCGCTTTACAGCGAAGAAGTGTCAATGAATGGAACGAGAAATTTAAGAATTGCATGACAAACATAAAGAACGTAGATGAAGCAGAATGCCCATCAACTTCTCCACAAGGCATAAAGATTCAAAAAGCGAGAGAGATGATTCTGCATCTAAAAGCTGCGCTTCCGTAAAGCCTGTGCAAGTTGGGTGCAAAAAGAGCTTACCGAAGCGCCTAACGCAAATTTTTCAGCGATTACTCGACCGCTTCAACGATGAAGTCGAAACTCTTTGCGGGTGAAGATTCACAGGAGATGATACCTGGGTCCAACACTGTGAGCCAGAATCCAAAAGGCAGAGCATGGAATGGAAACACCAGAAATCGTTAGCGAAATTCAAGACCGAACCTTCTGTAGAAAAAAATAGTGCTAATCGTTTTTTGGGACTCATACCAGAACATCAACTGGGAGAGATGTTTAGAGTCAATGCTGGCTATCAAACAAACCAGCTGTTTGTACCAAATGTTGAGGTCTATTACTAATGCATATGGTATTGTTGCATGACAATGCACGCCCATTTAACACTACCTTCACCGTTGAAACCATTGAAAACTGGGTTTGTTATTGCTGGAACACGCTGCATACAATCTATACCTCAGCAGTTCCGAGCAAAGGAGAAGTCGAAAACTAATGCAATTGTTCAACTCCTGCTTTTGTTTTGATAAATTAGCGACACAGGAGTTTGTTTAATTACGTACATACATGCGTGTGCATATACATGCATACATACATGGATATGTCAGTAGGAAGCACCGAGATGATAGTAACATTGATCACGAAAGCAATCTACCATGGACCAATAACCAGATTATTACCTCTCACTTTGAAAGGTATGCACTTGCAATCAAGGAACAGGAAATATCAACCAAGTACTTGATGCACAAAAGGGATAGAGATGCAGGAAAAGCAGTAAAATGTGACAACCGATGCAGACATAATAGAGTTAACATCGAATCTACCGATGAGACATGATGTGGCTAGAACCTCTATAAGAAATAAGTATGCATAGTATGGCAGAAGCCATAGCCACTCATAATATAAAGGACTATTGATGGAAAGAAGGATAGAAGATATGCGGATGATTAGGATATATGTTGTGTGTGTAGGTTTGGAAGAGTGAGGCGGGAAACGAGGAAGGTAAAAAAACAGTTAGAAGTTGGAGGCAACATCAGCAATTATGAATCTATATTGCATATTCAGAGCGGCTCCAACGATAATCTACACACACACACACACACACACACACACACACA
>NC_068982.1:40217030-40218626 GCF_001194135.2 Octopus bimaculoides | reverse complement strand
ACACACACACACACACACACACACACACACACACACACACACACACACACATACACACGCACACATACATATATAATACATATAGATGCGCCTATGATAAGAACCATCAAATTTACCTTTTCGCTTGCAGTGATAAATACTCCGACTTTGACGAAGTAATGTTGTCAGTTTTTCCTTAGTGTAACACTTAGCGTGTTGAAGGGATGTATTTTTTAATACATTACTCACTATTATAGCTTCATTTGCATTGGAAATGTCTTTAACAAAGACATATTTTCAACTTACTTAATGTTTCAAACAAACCAAAAGCAAATATATATTTGCGCACACACATATACACACTCACGAACACAAATATACACAAATACACATACACACATATATATAAAGTAATCTTGATATATTCATTCATACAGGTCGAAAAACATAAAGCCTTCCAAATCTATCTATCTATCTATCTATCTATCTATCTATCTATCTATCTCTCTCTCTCTCTCTCTCTCTCTCTCTGTGTATATATATTTATACACACACAGACACAAACACACACACACACACACACACACACACACACACACACACACACACACACACACACCCGTATATGGGATGTTTTCATTTTCCGTCTACGAAATCCGCTTACTATACTTTGGTTGGCCCGAGGCTATAGTATAAGATATTTGCCCAAGGTGCCAGGCAGTGGTATTGAAACCGGAACCATGTAGTTGGGAAGCAAGCTTCTTTATTATATAAAAATTCGCCACACGGCGTTACATAGAGGGGAAAAACAAAGACAAACAAACATGAAGAAGCTACGGACTGGACACGGACATTAATGAATGAAGATGAATACAAGAGAAAGAATGAAAATGGGAGAGGCACCAGCGCCCGCCGACTGATAACCTCTCTAAAACTTTGTTCAATACAAGTCGGTCAAATTTATAAAACAATTCCCAACTTTTAAGTCACTTTAAATAAAACCTTCAATTCAATAACACTGTGTACAAACTCTATACTTGGTATGACTCATTTTAAATACTATTGGAACTTACTCAAAAGGTATTGGAATATTATATGTATACCATTATGCCTAAATAATATATCTACAGATGCAATATCCCTGCATATCTCAGGTCTATTTTCATTCCTCCACTCTACTCTCTATTTCATATCTTATCAAAAATATCTATTGCTTAACCATTTTCTCACACTGTCTCCGATGAAGGGATATATAAAATTTCCCGGAAATAGCTGCATGACCTTCTATTTATAAATGTTCTAAAATCTTTCACAGCCCTGTATTTTTATCTCATTCTGATAATTTTATGTATATATATAATTTTAATAATTTTATGTATATATCATCATCATCATCATCATCATCGTTTAACGTCCGCTTTCCATGCTAGCATGGGTTGGACGATTTGACTGAGGACTGGTGAAACCGGATGGCAACACCAGGCTCCAGTCTGATTTGGCAGAGTTTCTACAGCTGGATGCCCTTCCTAACGCCAACCACTCAGAGAGTGTAGTGGGTGCTTTTACGTGTCACCCGCACGAAAACGGCCACGCTCGAAATGGTGTCTTTTATGTGCC
>NC_068982.1:40208026-40216596 GCF_001194135.2 Octopus bimaculoides | reverse complement strand
CAAGCAAGAAAAAACAGCAACGCTAGGACGTGGAACAAGTACTGTGTTATTGGACGCTCAGGAAAGGAAGGAAAAGAATGAGGGTTTCACGTTTCAAGCGGAGCTCTTCATGAGAAATATAGAAAAAGTCCGAAAGGAGGACGGAGAAAGAAATTCGCCAACGATACACACATGGTAACACACACACACACACACACACACACACGCACACACACACACACGGTCACACACATACACACACACACACACACACACACACACACATATATATATATATATATAGATATATATATGCATATACATATATTTATATGTATATATACATACATACATGCAAATATATGTGTATATATGTGTGTGTGTGAGCACTTGTGTGTGTGAGCACGTGTGTGTGTGAGCACGTGCGTGTGTGAGCACGTGTGTGTGTGAGCGTGTGTGTGTGTGTGTGTGTGCAGATATTTGTGTGCATCGATACACACATGGTCACACACACACACACACTCACACACACGGTCACACACACACACACACACCGAGACAAACACATATATATATATAGATATATATATGCATATACATATATTTATACGTATATATTCATACATACATGCAAATATATGTATATATATATGTGTGTGTGTGAGCGTGTGTGTGTGTGTGTATGTGTGTGTAGATATTTGTGTGCATATGTGTATAAGTTTGTGTGTGTATTTGTTTATTCCAATGATGGCATTTGAAGACCAGTCATGGTTGTTTTCGAAGTTGGAAATTGTATTTATTATGTCTCAAGAGTGGGGTAGTGAGAGAATGAGATGGTGGGTGAAAGATTTTACGCTGAAAATATTTAAGCATGTGTCGGCATCTTGCAAAGTAAAACGAATTGAAGTCTTATGAAATCATAATATACTCACTTAAGTGAATTAAATTTATATGCAAAAATGTTACAGTTGCAGTGGACATAGATTTTGAAAGTAGCAAAATGAAGTAGACCACTTTTTAATTATAATGGTCATAAATCATTTTGATTTTTTAGTTTTTTTACTCATATTATGCCGGTAATTTTTTGCTTATCAATCTCATATAAGTAGATGAATAAGATGAAATGAAGGAAAAAGTAAATAAATAAAACTATGATTTATTAAACTACATTGTTTTGGCTTCCTAACATGTTGAAATTTCATTGAAATAGTGCTTCTAAATGTCTTTGTTCTACTTTATATACTTAGTACATTTTAACCATTGTTGAAATAATTTCTGTATATCAAAAAATGCAATACATTGCTTTTCAATTACCATGCCGACAAAGATAAATCATTACAAAATGCTAGGCAGCCAACCGGCCAGCCAGCCAACCACCCAACCAGCCAGTTAGCCAGTGAAATAGTCAGAACAAAAAATAGACAACCACTGGTATTTCATATCTATGTCATTGGGAATCAGTGGAGAGAATAATAAAACAGTTTATTTATCCATATTTGATTTATACTGTTGAAACGACATGCACAGAGAAAACGAATTAAGACAAGAATGTAGGAGTGAAGCTCTCGATATGGCTTACACATACGTCAAAATTTTGCAAACTAAAGTGAAATAATTCATTTTTAATTAACATAAGGTAAAAAGAACATAAAATAAGTCATAGCCATTGTCGTTCTCCATTTTGAAAACATACTTCATGTGCTTTTCATTACCATTATATCAACTTGATGTGATCATACCTGGGTACTGCTATAATTGTAATAGCTAGTATAGTTCAGTTCACTTCCATACCCCTCTCTCTGTACTTTGTTCTGGTAGATCAGTAAGTTGGAGAGTGCCACTTGTATTTGCATTTCTTATCTTGATGTGGATTCACCTGGTAACTCATAAAATTTTATCGAAGCGCTCTTTTAAAAAATAATTCTTCATCTATAACATGTAGAACTCACAGGATTTTTAGCGGAGTATTGAACCGTAAAATGTTACAGTTTTGACTCCTTACTCTAGATAAGGGGTTCCCAACCTGGTGAACCAGGTCCACCTTTCTGTGGTCCACCTTTCTGTGGTCCACCTTTCTGTGGTCCACCTGAAGAATTAAAATTTTTCCGTACACGCACATGCCACGCAAACGAAATGTGCCTCATCGCATATCCGTGAGCACATACGAATGCACTCATTGCCTATTGGACGATTAGCTATTCAATCATACGCGGACACGTACCAGACAGGTACAGACGTGTACAATCGGATCCACGTTTGCGCGCATTAAAAACACACAAAAGATTGTGTGTTCTCGGCCGGTTAAGGCGATCGTGTTTTCTACCTGACTTTTGAATTGAGGATTACTAACGAAACCGCAGTTCTTACAGCTTACCCAACATATCGTATTACCTCTCCAGGTACGTACATTTTTACGCAAGTGTTAGTCTAATTGTAATCTGTAGAAATTATGCTGTCAATGATATGGAAAAACGTTCCCTTAATTCTCCGTCCACCGACTCGGAAAAAAGATTCTGTAGACGATATCACGAAGATTATATAAAATTTAGTTTTGTATCCAGTGTAGAAGATCCTTTTTTACCACAGTGTATTATCTGCTCAAAAGTATTAACTAACGTCTCAATGAAACCCTCAAAATTGTTGTATCATCTACAAAAAATCCATTCTGGTTTCGTTGGCAAGCCAAAGGAGTACTTTGAAGAATACCATCGCAAAAAAAAATGTCTCATCTTCATCGCTCAAAAATCTATGATTGTGAAATCCCAGGGTTTTGTTTCTAGATGGATCGAATTTAATCCCGTCTTCACAATTCATTGTGTTCTCTATCGCGAAAACCCGATAGCAAAAAGAACCGGAAATAATATATTTTCTGAAACCCTAGACTTAATTGCTTCTGCAGTAAAAAGATCAAAAGATCTGCTCATCAAGACAGGCATTTTCAAGAAGCTTGTAAAGATGAAACGTTCGGCCGTGTGTTGTATTCGACAGATATACGCTGACTATCAATGGGAAGTTGTCTCGGACGTTTTGTGGTACTTTCGATTAAGTCATAGAGTTTGTTCAACAAACTGATCCAACTATGACAGCATCACTTTCTCAGAAAAAATCTGTAATTTTTTATTTATATGAAATCTTTCAAAAACTTAATGATCTCAATATTTCTTTACAAAAGCAAAACATCAACATTGTACGAGCCAGACATTTGATAGGGGCGTTTGTGAATAAACTCTTTCTTTGGAAACCTTCAATTGAAGATCATAACTTTCTGCAGTTCGCGAACTTAAAAACTGTTGTGGTAGATAACGATTGCACAAATATATAATCGGGCAAATATCTTTCCTTCACGAAAACTTCAATATTCGTTTTGAAGATCTTTTGTCTTTAAATATCCCAATTTTTGTGGACTCTCTTCACACAATTCCTATGAACAATATACTTGTTCAACCAGAATGCGTTCAGATGGAGCTAAGTGAGGCGACGGTAGATGATAATCTGCGCAAATCGTCTGAAAACAACTTGGTTGAATCATTCTCGCGAATATTCAAAGCTGTTTGAACAAGTCGAGCTTTTTATTATAAATCTCCCTACATCCTTTTTGGTTGCAAAGGGATTTTCCCTTGTCTTCCACTCGTTCACGAAGCAGCGGAGGCGTTTGAACCACGATAACGATGCTGATTTGAGAATTCGCTTGAGCCAGAAAGAGCCAAGGATTTCTCAGCTTGCGGATACAAAGCAAGCCTAAGGGTTTCACTGAAGGTTTCTCGACGTTGTGCCCGACGACTTATCGCTGACATTTTAAAGTTAATTCAATTTGTTATATTCCCTCAAACGTTTACACGACCTTTTCTACTGATCCCAACTTCACTCCTCACATTTTTTTGAATTTACTCTTTACATCGTTATATTTTAACTGTACAGTTTTTCTTCCGAATACAAGGGTGTGTTTTCCACGACTCAGTAATCTTTTCTATTCGATTCTATCAAATAAAACTTCTTTGAGAATCATGTGCATTTGCAAATTAGTTTTGTTATTGGTGTTCTCAGTTATTTGTTCTCTGTGATGTCCCTTACAAGAACGAAAAAGGAACTTTCATTGAAAACTGAAGATGATACTAATATTTATGAGTAGCAGTTCTTTTATAGTAAATTAAAAATTTGAGGTGGTCCACAGGAAAAAAAACAACTTATTTTGGTGGTCCACAGCAAAAGAAAGTTGGGAACCCCTGCTCTAGATGGAGAGGGTGGATCCTAGGTACCATACCACGGCGTTCAATTCGGGGGTTGGTGTAACTTTCAAACCAAATCGTGAGTCTTGAACCCCCGGAATCTTACACTCACACACGCACGCACGCGCGCGCGCGCACACACACACACACACACACATACACACAAACACACACGCACAAACACACACACATACACATACACACAAACACAGACTCAGACACATTCATATGATTTGATTATAAATAATACTATAGCTAATGAAATCTTCAAGAATTATACTAAAAGAAGTACTTGTATCTTGGAAATGTTTTCACCATTCTCTAAGACTAAGTTAAAACATTCGTGACAAAATCCAGTATATTTTCAACTCGGCCATATCAGTTGCAATGTCTGTCTTCTATTATATAGCATTTCAAATAAGTGGTACATGTACAGACGTTTAAAATTACAAATGCCGAAACAATTTTTGTAAGATATTAGAATGCACTGAAATCTATTAATAAACTCGTAGATTATACATAATAATAAAACTATGAAGAAATAAAGCTTGAACTCGATGGTCAATTAAAAATCAAGAAGTGAAATATGAGAATTATATCGATTTCAGCCTATGACCTGTGTTAGTAATATCAAGTGGAAAGGGATATTTCACAATACCAGGCAGGATGAGCAGCTTGCGAGTATATCAAATATCATGTATTAAAAACGGCACTTAACTGCACTATTATTTTGTCTTCAAGTAATCTCTATGATAAAACCATCCAAAAAAGAAAGTTATCATATAGAATGCTTTTGGTAGAAGAATTCTTTAAAAATTAGCTGTACTATTTACTTGTAATATTAAGTATTGATATTTAAATTATCCCTATAAAATGAATATTTAGAAGTGTCTGATAAGCTATACAGAGTGAAATGCTCTGAGCAGTCAGAGAACGTTGGCAATTTTTGATAGTAATTTTTGGCGGTATTTCACTTGATTCAAATTGGTGATACTCTTTAAAGAAATATAAATACTGTATTACATTACTAATAAGCTCCTAGTAGAAAATTAGATGAAACTTGTCTTCTTAGGTACATACAAAACTGGAGTAATGCACATAGCTTTTGCACTTATTTAAGAAATGGATATTTGAAAATAAAACAGAAACTTATAGAAACTTCTCTTTGAAGTATCGACGCATATTATATTTGGTAATCGTATTATATGCCTAATATTTCTGAAAGCGCTCTGGATAAAACACTGTTAAAGCATTCTAAACCTCTTTTATCTTTCTTCCTCAGGAATTCATTAAATAATATCTATATAACTGTTGGTTGACTCGACTGTATTATCTCGATTCTTTCAATACTCCCGCCTTTAATAAAGAGCTTGAAGTCTTAGAAAAAGATATATGTTTCAAATAATACAATATTAATCAACATTATTATTGAAAAAAGAAAAAGGAAATTGACATAAGGAAGTATGCAAAATATGTTCAGTCCTCAAGGTATTTTAGTCATATTTTTGGTCTGCTAAGTAAATTATAAGGTACTGTATCTTAATTTAATGAAATCTCAACAGTGCAATAGAATAGAATACAACGTATAACATATTTGTACATCAGTCTAGCAAATTTCAACTGGCATAGTAGTTAAGATGCCCGTCTACAAATAAGTAATGAAGAGTTTGTTGTATGTTTGAAGTGAGACAAACAAAGTGTGTAGATATCGACTGGTGACAGTTCATACTCTCTCGACAGCACTCTGTTGTGTTCATGGTAAAATCGTTTAATTCTTGCAAGAATTAGCTCACAGCTATACATTACGTTAGTTCAGCCAATATGAAACGTGGCATTTCATGAGTTCATGTTCACCCAGACAATGTTACAAAAAGATCTGCAGTAGTTAACCATAAACAAATGTTCTAAACCGTCACCGTCAGTATTGTCCCACGGGCATCCACTACGAAAGATTAATTAAAATGTGTGTTAATAACTCTACGCTAATGACAATTTAACAGCCGAAGAAATGAATGCATTTTATTTTAATACAATAAAAAAATCCATCAGTGTGGCAATCTTTAACTCTTGTACTGTAAGAAAGTTTGATTTTTAAGCAGTAAAATATTTATGAATTTGAAAATATCCACATTTTTTACACCATTTTTATCAACGAAAATGTTTTGTACAAAACATACTATTATGATTACATACATTATGGACGACTATTTTAATGATTACATACATTATGGAAGATACTTTTTAATGATTACATACACTGTGAAAGACTATTCTAATTAACATCGTTCTCTATGTGTGTTTTATGCAATAAACGTTTCTACTATTACTCTATCACTATGACCTCTGTTTTTCTGGATCTAAATGACTGAACATGAGTTCGCCCATATATACATCGAAATTTTGTCACCTATTGTTAATTTATCTTGCATGCCTACAATTCCAATGAAATGCATTTCTGGTGAAGATTTCCACCTCAAATACTCTTCCTATTAATTCTTCTTTCCAACATTAAACTGCATATTCAAATAGTATATTAGCCACTCATATATTTTAGTTTAATACCATTAAGGAGAGGTATAGCAGCTTTACTTTATTTTGCATTAACTAATTATAATAATAATCGTTTCTGCTATAGACACAGCGCTTGAAATCTTGGTAGAAGTGGGTAAGACAATTACATCGTCATCAGTGCTCAACTGATACTTATTTTATCGACTTCGAAAGGAGGAAAAGCAAAGTCAGGGTTCGTATTTGAACTCAGAACGTAAAGCCGAGCGAAATAATGCTAAGCACTTTGACCGGCATGCTAACGATTCTTTCAGTTCACCAATGGGATATGTACATAAATGATGAATGACAAAATCAGTCACAGGACCCGATTTTATAACAACTTGGTAAAGGTTAATTGCGTTTTGAAAGTCACGCATTATATTGTCATTTACTTAGTAAGAAAGGAAGCTATTTGAAGAAATTCATGACCATATTTGAAATAAATTAACATTATTACACACTTTGTAAATATGGGATCCAGTTTAGTTTGATTGTTGACATTTTCTTTAGATGGCACGTACTCTCTTTTGTATCTAATCTACACAATTAATACGAATGACTGAAAAAATGAATTTTATCATTTTCTTAAAGCTACTGTATGATGTATGCACATATATGAAAGCAAATAAGAACGGATTATCTTTTAAATTGTCAGGCTATAAATCATAAAGCTGCTGGCCTGGAAAACAATTATATAAAAGAATATTAACATATTCTTGTTATGTATTAATATTTGAAGGATGAACTGTAATATTTTACTACCTCTCAGCTCTTTTATTGGGAAATTTATACCTAAATCACTATTAAAATGAGATTTTATTGGAAGAAAAAAGCATAAAGAAAACTGAGTTACCGATGAAATTATTCTAGAGTTACTATTTACAGCATTTATTGATTGAAGTATTCTTTATATTGCAAATTTTATGTTGAATATATTTTTATACATCCTTAAGGGCTATGGATGGAGAAGTGGCAAAGTTTCTTGCAGTATTTGATTACATCCCTTTATATTCTGATTTATAATCATACCATCCTATTAAATCGGCAGCAATTCCCAATTCCCAAATATATTTGCTTTATGCAGAACGTTGTAAATCAATAAATACTGGTAACGTGATTTTTTTCCCGAAGATTAAACGAGGATTAATGTATATCACTAATCTTCGTTACTGACCGCTAATACAATATTCTAATGTCTTCAAACTTTTTCACAGAGCCATCAACGAATTCTTCGTATATTAGCAAATGAAACATTATAAAAGGAAATTGGCATCTCTCTGAGATATTATGTATGTCCAAATGCGGATTGATACAGTTAATACCGACAGAACTCTACATTGCTGCACAATATTCCATAACACATTCGTTAGATTATTATCTTAATAGTTTAACAATTCAATTTAGATATGATGGAGCCATGTCTTTTAATGTTATAATGGACATTTATGTTTTGTTTCATCACACATGTCTTCAACCGAGCAGAAGTACTCACACATACAGGATAGCATATCATTCTAGTCACTTCGTTAATAAGCACGTGTGTTAGAGTCTCTGCTCTTTTGCCACTGCTCTTACGTGTATCAAGTTACCACATGTGAGAGCTATTTAATGATGGTCATTAAATGAGCTTTCAGGAAATTTTTTATTTGGGTTGTTATTGCATTTGGGAATCGTTAGTTTGCTCATGCTGTTCTAGGTATCTTTTATATTGATAGCTTTGTTTGGATGACTACAATGGACAATTATATCGCAATTTCTGATTTTAGTGTAACTGTACCATATATATATATATATATATATATATATGTATATATA
>NC_068982.1:40203166-40207233 GCF_001194135.2 Octopus bimaculoides | reverse complement strand
ACACACACACACACAAACACACACAAACACACACACACATACACACACACATGTGTATATTAATATTAGACTATTAGAAAGCTAGTAGAATCGTTAGCAAAGCTGGGCAAAAGCTTAGGGGCATTTCGCCCGTCTTTCCGTTTTGGGTTCAAATTCCGCCGAGTACGATTTTTTGCCTTTCATCCTTTCATGGTAGATAAAATAAGTACCAATTAATCACTGGGGTCGATGTAGTCTACTTATCTCCTCCACTGAAATTGCTGGCCTTGTGCCAAATTAGAAACCAATATTAAATTATTGAAATCATAGTTGTTAAACCAATTCATTGGTTTTTCATATGATCAAACCCTACAAATAAACGGCTGCTAATGACATGGATGATTTTGAAATAGATTTGAACTCTTCAGTTACAGATATCCGAATCTTCAGTCAACGATATATAAAATATCAATATATATATGAATGTGTACGTACATACATATACATATATATATATATATATATGTATATATATATATATATATATATATATATATATATATATATGTGTGTGTGTGTGTGTGTGTGTGTGTGTGTGTGTGTGTGTGTGTGTGTTTACACTTTCATTAATCTAGATGCATACAAAATACATATTTTATGAAGTAGTGTGAAGAAGAATGCTGATGCCATTAACCGCTGCTAATTCTTTCAGCCCAATAAATGTCACACTGTTGAGTTTTACTTCGAAATGGATTTCCTCTAGGTAGCAAATCTGGTAAAGAAAAAATGGACTGCATTGGTATTTAGATCATGGTATATGTTGCATTCATTTAATAAAATGACGGAGAATTGGGTGAATTGTTTAACAGCTGCGTTTTGTTAAAATTGGTAACGCTTCAAATTTCAGATGGGCGGTTACCATTTTTAAAAGCAATAGTAGGAATATATCGTCTCTGGAGAAAGTGATTGCTGTGTATTTTTTGCTCAAATCTTGTGTATCGAGCAGAATGGCTGGTATGTAGAATATGATTATGCAGTCAATATACTGGCCGAGATATACGAGCGGTATCCACACGCGGTGTACTTGTTAATATGAAAAACCTTTTTTGAACAGTTATGTCGTACATAGTAGGTCACCGAAAAAGGTTTTCAGATGATGGAGGTTACATTTGAGTTCTTTTTTGTTGTTTTCCTCCATGTCAGTCCTGATGGAGCAGAATTATGACGTAAGTTTGGGGTCCGTACTACTGATTCCATCTTTCCTTCGGGAACTGTGTGTATAGAAACATATTACTCGAAGGTAGTATATTTCTGAAAGGGATTTGGTTGCTATTTCTAACAGGTAAAGTGACATCGAAGATACCTCTTGTTGGTTCGGTCAGTTGTATATTTTCAGGGGTAGAGGTATAGTTTTGTAGTAGCGTAAATGCACTCAATCTAAATTACAAAATAGAAGGACGCAAGAATATATCCTCATAGTTACGAATGAATCATCCACACTTAAATACACGCAGAATATATGCTTAAATGAGCAGCAAGTACACGAAACTCTATATAATTCTAAAGGAAAACTACACACATAGAAAGACACATCTCCAACTATAAACATAATACAATGATTTGTATTGATATCCAGTAAAATTTCTTGTTGCGTGTGAACTTGAGGCATTGGAGACGATAAGGGCAATAACGATATAAAAATACATCAACCAATATTATTCAACATAGAAACGTCAGTGCAGTTTTCACCAATTAGTACTATACGCATCTTGTGGTGTTTGATTTAATCGATATACAACGCATATGCTTGTTTTACGTCAATTTTACGCCAATCATTACAGAATACGTCAACGAACAGAGTTTACTGCTTCAGTACAGTGTACGTCACTTTGCATAAGCATTACAAGTCCAACGGAATATACACCAGTCCATAGAGAATAAATATCTCAGTTCATTTCTATTCCTGCAGTGCACGACAGCAAACACAATATACACAAATCAATGCACACCATGTGGCAAAGTTTACAACATTCAATGTAATTTATCCATCCAGTACAGTTCCCAATTAATCATTAATATCAATAGTAATCAGAGCAATGAGCAGTACGTTATGAAACTTCACAATAATTTACAGCTATTGACTCGCACTCTGTATCTCTTCTATCGTTACTACGGTCGTCTCTGTATCTCAAAGAGTTCAATGGAAGTCGCTCAGCCTGATTTCTCTCGATACTCCCCTTCATCCACACTTTGGTGTTTTACCATGATTCCATTCAAAATGCTTTATCCAATTTACCTTCAGCAAGACTTCGAGTCTTCTATAAAACCACGGCTCATTATTTCCCTCTTTGCATTAATATAGAAATGTTCAAAATTAACATTTACCGAATTAATGTCTATCAAATATATTTACCATCATAACTGATTCAAGAGAGCCTGAAAAGTTTTAAAAAAGACGTGTTTATATTTTTAAATTGCTACACATATACCCACACATATACACATACCCACACGTACACATAAATACTCACCCATTCATAAGGATTTAAATGTTTGTATGTGCGTGTATTTATGTGTGAGGATGTACAGAAAGGACAGACATTTGAAATGATTTATGCAAATGCGAAAGAATACATCAGTAATGCAATTAA
Source organism: Octopus bimaculoides (assembly GCF_001194135.2). Taxonomy (NCBI): domain Eukaryota; kingdom Metazoa; phylum Mollusca; class Cephalopoda; order Octopoda; family Octopodidae; genus Octopus; species Octopus bimaculoides. The sequence goes on along the minus strand of NC_068982.1, from coordinate 40,204,603 downwards.
GTCTATACGAAGCGTCAGAGACAAACTCGGCCGAAGCTCTATGCTGAAGATTACCCATAAATTCAAAACAGTAACCTGAAAAGTATTCAATATTGCCTCTAATATAAAATCAAATTACAGATCAGTTTATTATTCAGTTCTGTTCTATGAATTATATAATTTACATACAGTCCATCTGTCGCCAACTATAAACAATACGTCATTTGTTTGAACGAAAAAAAATCTTGACTAATAAATATTAACTTCGTTGTCGAATGTTGAGTTAAGCCATATACAAATGCTCATGTATTTCAAAATCGATGATTATATTTTAAAGTCAATATAGATACACATGTTGTACCTACTTCAATTATTTATTTAAGTCACTATCTTTCCTTTCATAAATCTTACCAGACTTTACATTATATCACCTTTTTACTCTGAATTTATGTTTTTCATGCAAATACCCTAAATGTACTGCTTCGGCAAAAATATTGATTTTTTTTAATGCAACACAATATTAGGGATTTAGTAAAAGAATTTACAAAACAGCAACACAAGCATTTATGCCTCTCTCTCTTCAATGTTACAATGGTACGTGAATTAAAATGCGCCAATATAGAAACGAACCCGTAACGCAAACAATGTTTGGTCCGACACGTTTCTTCAAACAATTGTAGCCTTTTGTCGCATAATTTTCCCACGTTTTGATATAAGAACAAATGGAATTTTCGGAATGTCATGGTATACCCAAGGCCATAGGAACATTCAAAGGTTAAACAATATCAGCAGTTTTAAGATAAGAATCAGAACCACGCGCCTTTTCACAACTTTTTTGTTTCTCTTCTTGCAAACATGTTACTATGTCCAGATACAGCAGGGCGATAAACTCAGTGCGCATCTCAAAATTAACTTCACCACTGAAACAAATTCATTAATCATAAAATTACAGTCGGTACACTACCCCGGTTCAACAGGAGTTTCAGTCTCAAGTTCAGAGGTTTGCTTGTCTGTCGCATAAATACTGAGCGTGCCAAATACATTTTATTGAAGGGTTGCTGGGCAAGTTTTGAATAACAGTGCTCAGTGAACACTGTCCACTCTATTTCGTCTTTTCTCCTTCTCACTTAGTCTCCTTTAAACACAAACATACATACACTAACACTCACAAACAGACACATACATACACATGCGCGCACATACGGACGCATACAGGTATCTTTTCATATCAGAAAATATCAGTTAACTCTAAGTTTCTCCCTTGACTACTCAGCAAAAGGTCAAACTCTGAAAAAACTCTCATTTGTCGACCTAATAAATATATCTCTCTACTCAACAGACTGTAGAGTTCCATATCATACAATATATACATACATACATACATACATACATACACACATACATATATACATACACACACATGTATGCATATATATATATATAGATATATATATATAT
>NC_068982.1:40197366-40203139 GCF_001194135.2 Octopus bimaculoides | reverse complement strand
ATATAAGTATATATGTATTTAAATATGTATATAAATGCATATATATACATATATATGCATATATATATATATATATATATATATATATATATGTGTGTGTGTGTGTGTGTGTGTGTGTGTGTGTGTGTGTGTGGATGTGTAGGTATGGATGTGTGTTCATGTTTGTGTGAGTGTGTATTTTTCTTCTTGAAACTACATGGACGATTGTTAACTGTAAGGCAGATGAAATAGCTTTAACAAGAGTTGATAGTGAATTTATGTAAAGTGTTTCCTATTGGGAACGAAATTGCGCGAAGTTTTCATTTGCCTGGAGCTACAGTACGAATTTGTTACCCGCAGAGTATTGACAGGAATAGTTGATCGGTTTTATTTTTTCTTGTTTATTTGATACACTGTTTCTTCTCATGTCTAATAAGTGACTTGTTCTTTCGGAAATGTAAGTAGCTTTTTTTTTACTTCTGGCACTGACACTGTTCAGAAGTTGTTAAAACCATTCATGAAAGTAGTTTTCGTTACGTACATCATAACCAGCAATCTGCTTTGGAATATATATTTTTTACTCTCTTTGTCTCTCTCTGTATACATACATACATACATACATACATACACACCCACATACACAGACATATGAGTGTGCGTGCGTATTTGTGTGTGTATGAATGTCTTTCTATCTATCTATGTATTTATGGTTGTATATGTATGTGTGAGAGAGAGACTGTATGTGTGTAAAGAGAGAGAAAGACAGGGAGAGAGAGAATGAGTTAGAGAGAGAGAGAGAATGAGTTAGAGAGAGAGAGAGAATGAGTTAGAGAGAGACAGAGACAGAGAGAGAGGGGGGGGGAGAGAAAAGCAAACCGGTAAATATAACGATCGATTGATAAATAGACAAGTAAATATACATGGGTTTCAAAAGCAATTTGTTTCTCGTTATTCCAAAATCCAGTCTTCACGGTATTCGTATACTCATTATAGTTGTCTTGATTGATATAAGTTATCTTATTACTTTATTAATTAACTGCCTTAGGGAAATGAATGACATGATCTGTAGAGACTCATGCTCAGTATTGCCTTTACCAAAAATTGTTCTTGGGTCGGTAAAATAAGGACCAGTTCAGTCCTTAGGCCTAATATTACAGCTACAGTCACCCGAAGAAGAATAAAAATGTTGTAAGCTTGTTCAAGAGTTTGATACCAGAAATAACAGCATTGTGGATTTACTCTTAATAAATGAAACTCTTGGAATATCAGAAACAATATCATGATCAGTGGGGAAGTAGAGCGAAGGAAAAAAACGCCGCATTAAATGCCCCATAGGAAGGGTTTTCGAACTGTGATACACAATAGAAAGTGCGCGACCATGTCAGATATGAAAAAGCACTGAATATTTGAAGTAATCCCAACGGATTTATTGAATAGTCTTTTATCCTTTATCTTTGTCAGTCTGTGGACTGCAGCTATGCTTGGACACCACCTTGAAGGGTTTAGTCGAGTTCATAGATACAAGTATTTATTTTTGAAGTTAGATCTGCCTGTCTCTTTAACGAGCCGCTATATTTCGTGGGTATAAACGAACCTACACTGGCTGTGTGCGTGTGTGTGTGTGCGTGTGTGTGTGTGTGTGTGTGTGTGTGTGTGTGTGTGTGTGTGCAGGGGAAGAGAAACACAAGCACGAATACACGCACATACATGCACGTACATACATATACATACATATAGATACATACATATATATATATATGTGTGTGTGTTTGTAGAAGGTTGAAAAGTAACACACGAGTTGATATGTATAAGGAAAATAGGACAAGGTAGAAAATGCTAAGATAAATTTATCATGAAGAAAATTTTAGTACCGGTTTCAGTCTTTGCGACTTTTTCAACTTCAAGTAAAGCATGAAAGACAATTAAATCGTGGAAAAATTAAATGAAATGATTAAAAAAAATATTTCGAGGGTTTTTCAATTACATAGGACATTTTCCTTTTTCTCTCTGTCTGTCTGTCTCTGTCTGTCTGTCTGTTTGTCTCTCTCTCTCTCTCCCTCTCTCTATCCATCTCTCTCTCTCTCTCTCTCTCTCTCTCTCTCTCTCTCTGTCTGTCTCCCTTTTACTTTTGTGAAGGCTCGGTAGGTAGGTAGTGGCAGATCTGATGAAATATTTAAAATGAGGGATGTGGGTTCTTGGATTTGATTGTTTAAACAACAGTAGCCGAGGAAGGAAACGGCGAAGAAGAAGAAGAAGAAGAAGAAGAAGAAGAAGAAGAAGAAGAAGAAGAAGAAGAAGAAGAAGAAGAAGAAGAAGAAGAAGAAGAAGAAGAAGAAGAAGAAAAAGAAGAAGAAGAAGAACATGGGAGTGGTATGACAGCAATAGGCTGTTTGTGGAGTTTTCTTAAATGGTCAAGTAATCTAAAAGTGATCCGTTGTGATTATAGTAGTAGTGATTAGAATTGTTCTGAGTAAATTCCTGAGTAGTGACTGTTCTGAATATATCGTTTTTTTATATTTGCGTGGGTATTATTCTAAGACACTTGTTGTAGTGTCATTTGTGATGGAAGCATTCAAAATATTGGAAGCATTCAAAAGGGGTTTACGTTTTGCGATAAATATGACTCTAATGCGCTGATTATAGGTTGCATCGTCCCTGAATGTATAGAGGGAAAAAATTCTGAAGTTGGGTTGTTCGCTAGTGGCGCAAATGTTGATGTGTTCGCTCCGAATTTTAATCTGGGAAGTATGTAGTGTCATCTTTTGGGATCTATGTAGGATGATCTTACATAGACCCCAGATTAAAATTCGGGAATACAGAAAAATAGCATTCAGCAAACATTTAATTTTTCCACAATTTAATTGTTTTTCATGCTTTACTCTAAGTTGAAAAGTCGCAAAGACTGAAACCGGTACTAAAACGTTCTTCACGTTAAAAATATTTTAGCATTTTCTACCTTGTCCAATTTTCCTTATATATATATATATATATATATATATATATATATATACACATAACAGGTTTCATTGTTTTCGTCAACCAAATTAACTCACAAGGCATTCGCACAAGTTGCCATACCTTACGATTGAACACGAAACCATATGCTTGCAAGTCGAGACTCTTAATGACATACCCATGCCTGCACCTAATACTAATGAAAAATGTATTATCAAATATATTATTTGGAAACCTTGACTTACAAATTTTATTTATAATGAATTATGCATGACTTGTTTTTTTTTGTATCCATGAGAGAATATAGAGAGTTATCTAGTTTATGTTATCCATAAAGGATATCCTAACACATCTTCTCATCATGTCTAGCAATTTTGGGGTACGTCAGAAAAATATTTTGAGAACGTCTCACTTGCAGTAAAGATGTTCCTTTGTATAAACTGTCGTTGTCAGTGTTACCTTTCCTACCTTGTCATCTATAAAATAAGAATGAATCATGTGTTGAGATCGGTCTATTAAAACTATACATCTGCCATACAATTTATGTCTTAGTGTCAATGTGAAAAATCAATATATAGACTTTTGAGATACATTCTATTTACATATAAGATAAGGTTTAAATCTGATTATAAACTAGCAAACGCACCCTTCCTCTGGACGGTTTAAGTTGATTTGGTGGTATTTTTTTCTTCAAACAATTGAACTACCAAGAAGGTTTTTGAGTCGCGCGGCAATCTACGTTTCCGATTAACCTAGGAACGGAAAATGAAATTGACGGCTGGATATCGTACAGGTTGTTTCAGTTTAATGATCATAGAACATATCATTTTGAAAGCAATGCAAAGTAGAAGTATTTTGGGAGTAGTTTACGGGAAATGACTACAAAATATAGTTGTTTTACATGAAAGCGAAATTTCTTATCAGAAACAGCCACATAAATGGTCTAATAAAATTGAAGGAAGACGTTGAAACTTCCCCTCTGCAAGTTTATTTTTTTCAACAGCAAATGAGGCTATTTTTTCAGAGAGATAGCTAACAAGCCCCTTTATTCTGTCTTCTCACATAGCCTGCACACACACTAACAGCGAATACTGCATAAAATTTTAATTGGCATGAAGCTTTCTCAAAGATACGTATAGCTTTCGTTAGTGGAAGCAAAATTCTTATATAGAGGTTGATACTTTGGGACGAATTATATGTGATTGTTTAAACAAAGGCTAGAACGACAATACTAAAACGTATTTGAAACAATAGACAACAGTCGAAATATCATAATAAAGGGGTAAATAAGCATCTTTAAAGTAAAACAACGCATTGGTAGGTAAACAAAGTATCAACAAATAGAAGAGAGGAAAGGGAACATCACCCTTCAAGTAACTCAGAATAGATAAAGGTAAGCTTGCCAAAGTTTAATGCAGTTTAAATATGGAGATTAAGATTGTTCGGTATTGGATACTCATCGCGTAAAGTGTTCCAAGCCAATTTAATCACCGTGGCAGGTTGACAATGAAATAAATAGACAAAATCCTTTCACTTTTATTAAAAGATTAGAAAAGCATGGATGAACCTACATAAAAAAAAACTAGCACATTTAGGTCCATTTACGCGGGTGTTCCGGGCAAAATGCTAAGTGCATGACCATCCTTGGGACATAAGTAATGTGTGTGTAAAGTTTGGTGAATATCGGTTGAGAATTGTGTAAATGTATGCGTTCAGTGTTCCTAGTCAATTTACTCACCGTCGCTGGTGGACAATGGAAATAAATTTATAGACAAAATCCTTTACCTTCTATAAAGAAATTTTAAAAAGTATGGAAGACACTACAGGTTATAAAACAACCGATTAATGCAAATGAATAGGAATAATTTATTATTGGTTTCCTATCGCTCTAGATGCTTCAATATCGATTAAAAAAAAATTTAAGTAAACTATGTTCGAGTTTAGGATATGAAGCTGCTAAGTATAACATTTTAAAGAAATCGAATAAAAGATGTAGAAGTTATTGAGGTATATTAACTTTTTTGTACACACACATACACAAGCAGAGAGAGAGAGAGAGAGAGAGAGAGAGAGAGAGAGAGAGAGAGAGAGAGAGAGAGAGAGAGAGAGAGAGAGAAAACATCAATTTTATAGATATTTGATGTCTGCTATTTAGTTGCAAAAGAAGGAAGAGTGTTTTTGAAACTGCCTGACTTTTACATGTCGTAAATTCTCAATTTGTTACATTCGTCATTGGAGTATAGTCATTATCTTCTATTCCAGAAGTTTTATTCTAATTAGCGGAAGAAAACAACCTGGCTAATTAAACATTATTAAATGCAAAATTAACCGAAAAATAAAAGTATATTTATTTTTATTGAATTCTACCTAAATACAACAGAAGATAAATAATATTCTTGATTAAATATTTAATTAGCATAAACATTTAAAAAAAATGTCATAGGAAATAATTTTATGCTTATTTCCTCTGATGTTGCGACTAAAATAGATACTACGGAAACAAGTACCATGGTAACAGAAATTATATTATGGTGAGTGGACCTTACTGTATTCAAATGTCTACAGCAATCCAAGCTGGATGTCAGATCACTCAGCTGAAGGGTTATCAGTTCGTTTTAGATCAGTGCTTAAATTTACATGCGCTATAGGTGCAGGAGTGGCTGTGTGGTACGTAGCTTGCTTACCAACCACATGGTTCCGGATTCAGTCCCACTGCGTGGCATCTTGGGCAAGTGTCTTCTACTATAGCCTTGAGCCGACCAAAGCCTTGTGAGTGGATTTGGTAGACGGAAACTGAAAGAAGCCCGTCGTATATATATATATATATATATATATATAT
>NC_068982.1:40186453-40197343 GCF_001194135.2 Octopus bimaculoides | reverse complement strand
GTGTGTGTGTCTGTGGTTGTTCCCCTAGAATTGCTTGACAACCGATGCTGGTGTATTTATGTCCCCGTCACTTAGCGGTTCGGCAAAAAAGACCGATAGAATAAGTACTAGGCTTACAAAAAATAAGCCCCGGGGTCGATTTGCTCGACTAAAGGCGGTGCTCCAGCATGGCTGCAGTCAAATGACTGAAACAAGTAAAAGAGAGTAAAAGAGAGAGTATATGTAATTGTATGTGCCAATGATGGGGCTTCTCAGTGGTCGTTCGGTCTGTTAGAAATAGCATTGAAGTTCTCCTCAAACCACACTAATCTTACCACACTCAAAAGAAGGACATATTGGCTAATGAATACTCTGTCTGAAAGTAAGATGGTCATGACTCCAATTCTTTGATCATAGGTCTCTTTGATGAGAGCTAACATGAGATGAACAGTATGATGATATCCAATCCATCAGAATCGTATATTCCAATCATTACCGTAATGATTGAAACCAATAATTTTTATCTGAACTGGTAAATTAGAGTCTAACTGAATGAGTAGAGTATAGACTGATAAGTACTTTTGTTTTCAATCAGTAAGTGAACCAATTAATTAATTGGTTCAGTAATTGATTGAACTAGTAATGTTCACATTAGCAATTAAATGTTGGATATCTCTGAGGGTTACGATCATAACATACTGTGTTCAAATCAGATACAGTCAATTTATCTTTTAACAGAATCAATAAAACTGAATGCTATAATCACAACATTAGGAAATCTAGAAAAAGTTCTCTTTAGTTTAGTCTGGATGATACAATATGAAACACGTTTGAATAGGATTAATGTCCTGTGGTGATTAAAATGTAACTCCTCTAGCCATAGAACATTCTATTAATAAGATATGTAGCTGAAACATTGTAAGATTTCTTCATTTACATTATAATATTATTCTAATCTCTGATTAAACATTAAGAAATACATTTGAAAGCTTATTTCACCATAATAATATATTATCTCTTTTATAGATGAGTGTAGTGTAACTTTGTTATCCGGCGATGAGTGGCATGGATTGCTGCTTCTTATCCAAAGTATAAATCATAAATAATGGCGAAACTAAAATAAGTAGTTTCTAGTTGTTTTCAGCATACACTTAAGAGGACGATCGGCGAATAAACGAAATTGTAAGCTCTGAAAACATTTCTTGATTGTCCAATGTTACTGTTCCGTTCAACAGTAAGACGTGTTTACTCAGTGTTGCATATTTATTATTTACATGGGTTGAGTCACGGGAAAGTTAATAGCATATTATTGATGATGATATACAGTAATATATTGGTTGTCCTATACTTTATTCGTTCAGATATCATCAGAATTTTCATTCCTGTTATTAGAATGTCTAACGAGTCATTAAATAAACAAAGCCTAACAAAGAGTAGGTGTTATTTTCTAGCAACACGCATTAGCAATTACACATAATGGATTCGTTAGATAGACACAAGTGATATCTATAGTATATGAATGGAGAAAGAAATACATAATGAGGTTGTGATGTTCACATTTTTCTGAATGGCATAAAGCTATGGGAATGAAAGTATCTCGCCCAGATAAGCCAGGATATAAGTTGGGAATAATTTCGCCTCAGGGAAAATATCAAGCAGTAAAACTACACAGTAAGAAAACACTCCAAATATTTATAATTGGTTTTCCTATCTGAGAGTAAAACAAACATCCATTCTCATAGCACTTATATAATAATTTCTACTTCTGAGCACAAGGCCAATATTATTACAGAACGGCTATGCAACTGAATCGAGCATACTGTGATGAACATATTTTATTGATTTCAGTTGGTTGAAAAGGTGAAGTCGATTGCGGCACGGATAACATTAACAACCTTAGACAACAAACTAGATACTATAATGCATCTTTCAAGGTTCGTTACCTTCTATGCCAATTATATTAGTGCACTTATATTGAAAAATCTTTATCCTTCTCCAGTTTAACTCCCTCACACACTCATACATATACACATACACACATACAAACATACATACATACTTATATAAACATACACTTATATAAACATATACATGTAAAAATATAAGTGAAACTGGAGTTGACCGGGCAGATATGATATAGACCGAAAGGTTAACAGTCATATAACGTCTGAAGAACAACGCTGTGGGCGGGGTCAGCAAGACTATTTCTCGTTGGCCTTTCGGAATTAGAAGATGATATGTTGATACAGATGATTGTTGTAAGAAGCAGGAATAAGTTTTAGAAATTTTACTCATTTCAATGCTAAAATACATCTGAACGTGTGAATAACCTATCAAGTAATTATTTCCACCATCTAATAAGACCCCTTATTAATACATTTATATTCCTTCTTTCGAAAATGCAGTTACTTCACTGTCTTAATTACAGGCAAAGCTAACATTTTAAGGAAAGAGTTGTACTGGATGAAGTAGAAAGCTGACAACTATTTTATCGGTAACATATGGATGAATAATAATTCCATTCTAATAGAATTTAAACTCATTAAGTAGAGGGAGGAGTTGAAGTATTTAGGTAGCCACTCAACATTTTCTGATGCTTTATCGTCCTGAGATAAGGTGATACTAATTGATTGATAATTTATTTTTTAGCATTAATTATGTATATATGTAGGTATGTGCTTATATGTGTATGTGCGTATGTATCACTATAGCTGTTGAGAATAGGATGTTTGTTGCAATTTATTTCTTTTCTGCTTCACTGGAAGAATTTGACGTAATTTATAAACTTGTGTGTTAGACCGAAAAAATATTTTTAATTAGTTGCTGCGTTTTAACATTTGTTTTTCCACAGAAATAAAGAGGATTTTATTTTTATTGTTTGACAAGTTTTTTTTATCTGTGTCAATTTTATCGAGTGTTTTTATTCCTATTTAAGTAAACTAGAGTTGATGGGTTTGAGCGGCGAAAAATGTTTTTCAGCAATATGTTCTGAATTCGAATCATCATGACGTGATATATTTTCTTAATGTAAAAGCAATTCAATTTATATAAATGTATACTCTATTACTGCAATATATATATATATATATATATATATATATATATACACATACACACACACACACACACACGCACACACACACACACACACACACACACACACACACACACATATATATATATATATATATATATTAATAACAGCAATGAGAGATCGTGCCCATATGTAATCGCTACATTGTGCGCTTTAAGAAGACATTCAGTCGGGTTTCCTGATATTAAGCTCTCCTCTAGATCCCTAAAGACGGTATTTTAGTGCTTCATTTATCGGGGTCATTAAATATCATATCGGACTTGTTCCATGAAGATAAGTATTTTTATTGGTATCAAAATTATTTAAAGAGAATATGCAGCTATATTATTTCCAATCGTTTCCAAAGAAAGAATATAGATATATTATTAATATTCTTAGGAGAGTGAAACTGTAGCAAGTTATGTAACCATATTTTTCTTACCGAGATTACCATTTAAATATTGGAAATTTGAAATAATCTGAAAAAGAAATTTATGATTTCCAATTCAATCATAGAATTGCTTCGTTATCTCTACTAAGGAAGTAGATAAGACTTTATTACTGCATACAACAACCTACAAAATATTAATAGTTAGATATTAGGTGCTTTGTATCACGTGACGCCGAAGGCAATGATATGAACATATATGTATACTTATTACTGTCAAACTGGTGATTGGATAACGTACCGCATGCACTTCCGACTTGTTAGTTTGTAAATTCTACACTACTCATGGGATTCATTGCGTTTCTCGACACGAAAATTAAATGTTAAGCTCAGACATAGGTGTGTAATTAAGGAGTCCGCTTCGAAATCTGATTGTTTGGGTTCAATCCCACTATATCAATTTGGGCTTATGTCTTTCACATTAACACCAAGTCCATTAACGTCTTGTGTGGGAATTCGGTTGGTGGAAATTGTGTGTGGAAGCCTTTCGTGCATGTGTGTACATATATGTGCATGTGTGTGCACATGTACATGTGTGTACACACGTGTCTGTGTATATGTGTATGTACATTTGTTTGTGGTTCCTCTCTCTCTTCTCTCTCTCTCTCACTCTCTCTTTCTTTCTCCCTCGCTCTTCTTCATTTGATAAAACTTGATACTCGGTGTTTGTTTCTGGTGCACGAACTTTTTAGTTCTGTAAAATAGAAACCGACAAAAGAAGCTGCATAATACAAAAAAAAAGAAAAAGAAAACTAAAAACATAAGGATTGCATTTACATCTACCAAAGCATTTTAAGGTTGTGTTCCCGACATAGTCGCAGTGTAATGATTGACAAAAGTAAAAGGGGAAAAGAGTAAAGAATAATTTGATATGTCACTTGTGATCATGAATATATTATGCCTCATTAATATCATACTATAAAATCCGTGGTTGTTACCGACTCTTTTGTACCTAGGATACTTTAACTTTTGTACATAACTGGATTGCTGGAATTTTTCTACCAAAACAAAAATTATATTAAGTAACATGAAGATGGCAAGCTGGCAGAATCGTTAGCACGCTGGACGAAATGCTTAACGGTATTTCGCTGATCGCTACGTTCTGAGTTCAAATTCCACAGACGTCGACTTTGCCTTTCATCATTTCGAGGTTGATAAAATAAGTACCTGTTGAAATAAGTACCTGTTCGATGTAATCGACAAATCCCCACCTCCCGCAAGCTGCCTTTGTGGCAGAATTTGAAATATTCATATTAAGTAATATGTAATTCTCGCACCATGTTGTTGTAAAAACTGCTTTTCATTGAATAGTTATTATTGAAGGACGAGAACAATTTTACAACATTCATTGTTTTTTTGTTCAGTATTCTCATCTCGCCTAAACTTAATGCGTCATGTCATATCGCTCTGCTACCAACTCATGCTTTTATTTCTTTTAATCTGGGTTGATCAGAAATATATCACCCCTCTGGACATCAATAGAGAAAAAAAAAATAACAAAGTACTTAATGGGGAAACCGCGTAAAGGGAGAACAAGTTTTATGTAAACATATTTACATTAATCTAGAAAATGTACCTAAATGCACCGGAAGTATGTTTTATATTATCAAAAGAATGGAATGTTTATCAAGAATCTTTCAATGAATCAAAATTCGATATATATATACATATATACTGTTCTTTCTTTCTTTCTTTCTTTCTTTCTTTCTTTCTTTCTTTCTTTCTTTCTTTCTTTCTTTCTTTCTTCCTTTCTTTCTTTCTTTCTTCCTTTCTTTCTTTCTTTGTTTATTTATCTCGCAAGCTTTTATAACTCATAGTAAAAGAGATTTAAACTCGATTACGACATCTGTGTTTATGAGTCCAAGACACTTCTACATTGTTTCCTTTTGTCTAGTAGTTCTAGCTTTTGTAAAGCCCACGAACTATTTACTATTAATTTTATTATAATATGAGCGAATAACCTCATACTGATATGTTGAATTCCTCACACATCTATTATAGAAGACTGAGTATTTTCTATTTTCTTTGCTAGATTTGTTTATAGATTTAATTCATCATTTTCACAGGCGAAAATTTCGAATTTTCGCATCTAACTAGATAAAAGATGATACATTTCTATCGACTTCAAAGGTCAGGTTAACAACTTTTAAAATTAGTCATGTTAATCAGAATTCAGTATAACTGAGACAAGAAGACTTCACTTTGATTAGTGCAACTTTCTTTTATATACATTTTTGGGATCTTTTTTAAAACGGGGGCCACGTTTTTCATTAACGAAACACTTTGAAACTTGGAACACTGGTAGAATGTGTCATATAAAACATCTTTTTCTCTTAGTCTTCTTAAAAAAAAAAAGAAATCCATAAATTATTCCATGTTAAAGTTGTCGTATTTCTGTAATTTCAACCAATCACTGACGTCCATTCAGCCGATATACATTAAGTGCCGACTACATAAACAAACGATTCTGAAACAAATAACCCTAACCCTAACCCTAACTCTAACCCTAACCCTAACCCTAGGGTTAGGGTTAGGGTTAGGGTTAGGGTTAGGGTTAAGGTTAGGGTTAAAGCAAACTTAAAATGAAAAAAGCAAATAAAACGAAGGTATGGAGATTAAATACGCTTTACATCGCTTAATGAGCCAAAGGAGTAAAGGTAAACAACTGAATACTTGTCAGTGATTGGTTGAAATTATCGAAATAAGACAATTTTTTACATGAAATAAATTCGAATACAAAAATATTTTTCTGTTCTATAATACAAAATAGATAAGTATACGAAGTTTGAAAGTCTTTCGGTACCAAAAACACTACGTAAAACATTAATGAAAAATGTGGACCCCGTTTTAAAAAAGATCCCATTTTTGATAATCCATATTAGTGTCGGCATAGCCGTACAGTTAAAAAGCTAAATTCACGATTACGTGGTTTCGAGTTTAGTACCAATATATATACACGCGCGCACGACAGGTTACCTCAAATGACTGAAACGAGTGAAAAGAATGGCTTTAATATTCTTTCCAGATAAAAGAAATTCCAAATCCAAATAAGTGAACGTCCCATGTCACAAATATTTAATGGATTAGAATACTTGTATTATAGGTAGCATTGTTTAGACATATGACATCTAATGTTTGTTTAGTTTCATGTGTGCAATGGCTCTTCTACAGAGCTATTGTTGTTAACATATATCATTATTACATGGAAAAATGCCAGCCTGAAAAGTCATATTCTTAAGATTATAAATCTGGAAAAGTGCAGGACAAGTTATTACCCCTGGAAAAGTATAGGACAAGCTATTACTTCTAGTAAAGTAAAGAATAAGAAACTTTTTACTTGAAATATTGCAGCAAAGAATGCCAGTTCTTCTAATTTATCCCTCTTTACAGTTCTCATCTTTTAAATTTATTATACAAAACTGTTCAGCTAATTTGTAAGTTTGTCTAATTAGTCACTTTTTTCTGTAATTAAGGTAGTAAATTAACCAAATTCTACTTAAATAAGTATAGTCATATTTGTAAACAATAATAAAATAAGTTTTAATATTCAAATTTTAATTTTAGCTGCAATATTTTAAGTGAAGGGTTTCTTATTCTTTACTTTACTAGAAGTAATAGCTTGTCCTATACTTTTACAGGTGTAATAACTTGTCCTGTACTTTTCCAGGTTTATAATTTTAAGAATATTACTTTTCATGCTTGCATTTTTCCATGTAAGCCATGATTTTTCCAGGCATTGCTGTTATAAGTTAATTAATAATGTGTCAATTAATAATTTAAGATTTTACCTTATAAAATACTGAAAGATAATATTTCAATTTTTCCATGTAAGTGATGATAATATTTCAATATTTTTCGTGTTTAATTTAAATATATGTTGTGATTGAATTATTTGATATTACCCATCCACACCAAATTAATGGCAGGGATTTTTACCATGTTGTTGGTTGCACCATGCTTCACCAAAAGTTACAAGCAACAAGACCCCAAAACCATCAGTTACCAGGCTCACCTTAAGTAACCTAATTTTGGCAATATTAGGAGTTCACAGGAATTAATTGAACGAAAAAGAGTAATTTCCAGTGATTCTAGGATTGGGAGGGTGAACACAACATCTCATTTTTTTCCGAACCAAAATAAGGGATTAGTAGACTATTAGGAGGTCAGGGTACTTGATTCCACGCAAAAAAATCAATTTTTTTTTGTCTTAGTGAAAATCGTGCGGGTGTTAATATAGAAATTGACCATAAGGTTGTTGTTATTTAGCCTCAAATAAACCCTGATACTGCAAACCGATCATCAAAGACATTGCAGCCTTCAGCCAACCGTCTTTGTAGGGATAATCTATGACATTACATACAATGAGCGTGTGATTTAGGTAGGGAGATACTTTGGCTGCTATTTTTAGCGTGTGGAGCGACCAGATAGAGGCTCTTTCATTGGTTCGATTGGATGATGAGATTTTTTTACACATATATGTAATATGTATATATAACGTCGGCAGAAGTTAGAGAGTAAGTCAAAAGCTGAGAGTTTCGTGTATTGTCACTTATCAAACACGAATTTGTCCATTGTCACTCTGTAACTTTTGATGAAATATCTTACATTCTACCAGTATCGGAAGTTTGAAAGTGTTTAGTTAAAAAAAAGAAATTAATTAATCTGCACGTCTAATTGAATAGATCCGAAATGGATGAAAGGCAAAGTCGAACTCGGCGGAATTTGAACTCAGACGAAATACCGCTTTTAAAATACCAAATTTTCTCAAAAACATTAAAAGTAAACCCTGTTCTATGTGACACAGTCTACGAGTATCGGAAGTTTGAAAGGGTTTAGTTTAAGGAAAATTAATCAAATAATCTGTACGTCAAAGTCGACCTCGGTGAAATTTGAACTCAAAAACGTGAAGACATCCGAATTACCGTTAAACATTTCGCCCGATGTGCTAATGCTCCTGCCAGCTCACCGCCTTAGAAAGCAAACATTCATTTTAGAAATATATTTTTTATTCTTATTGCTGAAGCGTTACTGCCTTACTTTCTTACTGACTGACATTAAATTTCGTACCATTTTACCTCATAACTCTTTTTCTACTAATTTTTGTTCAATGCGACTAGCGATTCTGAATTCCTCATGCGATTTTCTATCATTTAAGCCTATGAAAGGTATACTTTTAATTTAAAATTTAAAACATTAAGTTAATTGAAGATGAATATCTGCCTTACTACCCCCTTTGAGATCGCAGATATTTTGATGTAACTTTTTTCTACTGAACCAAATCTCAAACTAGCATGCCAAAGTGTAGCTGAGGACGTGTCCTCGTTAAAGCTATTAACAGTTTGCAATTTAGTTGAGAACTGAATTAGTGGAGAGGCTTGGAAGCTGCTGCGATTGACGAAATGGCGGACTTAAGAATAAATCCAAACATTACTGTGGTTGAATGATACATTTTCTTAAGGTGCATTATCATCATACAAGGAATTTCTCCTCAAATAAGATAGCCGTTATGTAGTTGCTCGGTCTGCTAAAATTAGTAACTAAACCTCTCTCAGGTGACAACATTTGATCTTAAAAAGAGAAAAAAGAAATATTCATTAATGTAGGCTGAGGTAGTCTGTAGCTCAGAACACGGGTTAGATATGGTTTGTATACTTTGATGAAGGACTTCTAAGTGAGTATTTAAATGACGTTGAAAGACATAAATAAATTAATTATGAATTCTTGTTAGTAAATGAGAATATTAACTTTATATTTAGACTTACGCTACTATATATCGCACACATTGTAAATTATCCGCAGATATTCATCTTACATTATTAACAATTTGGATATTTTGTTTGAATAATACCCAATAGATTATTATGTTGGTTCTTGGATTTTATTTAATATAGAAGATGTGTGACCCTATAATTATTCTATAATTATTGAATATCATAAGATAACGAATTAATTGCTCTGATTAAATTATTCCTGCAAGGGAATGCCTATTTAAAATTTGTCATACTTTAAAACTCGTATATCTGCCGGCAATATTTCAAAATCAAATAATTCAATCGCGATCTAAGATACATTTCTCTTTACATTCCAGTTGCGCTAAGTCAATAATGATATCGATTTTAATCACGTCTCATATGTAATAATAAACAACACAGACAATGACTACTACTACTACTACTACTACTACTACTACTACTACTACTACTACTGCTACTACTACTACTACTACTACTACTACTACTACTACTACTACTACTACTACTAATACTACTACTACTATAATTGATCATAGTGATGAGGATGGGAGTATGAAGGGTAGGAGGGGGATTATTTTGGGGTTGTGACAGAAACCTTAATACAATGAATTAAATTATTTTGTTGTCTCCACGACTGAATGTATTCCTCCCTTACAAATTTGTGATATTTTCCCCAAGGGAAAAATTCAATATATAGGGAAAGTATGTGTTCGTGAGAAAAGCATGCACCTCACTAGAAACCCATTTCCTCTCCTGTCAGCACATATATGCTAAAGCTGTCTTGAAAAGCTTTAATGCTTTAGATACTGTATATCATTTCTAATGCATTAGTCCTTTTAGCCTGATCATATAGAAACCTGTGCAAAATGCATTAAAGAAGTGCATAATAACGTTATCCTCAAGTCTTACCGTGAGAGCAGAAAATGTATAAATAGGTAAAAAAGGAAGAAATTTGTATTGTACATTCGTATTTTAATTCGTAGCTCTAACATTCTCCGAGAAACGAAATAGTGACAATATTTTTGCATCAAATTTTTGTAGAAAGCTAAATAGCAATCTAAAAATTATATTCGATTCCAATTGATTAGTTAACTTAGGACACATTCTGAAGTCGTAAGTCTCCTTGTGCATACTCTTATCTTGGTTAGTAATAACACCTCTAACCAGCATTTTAAACAAAACAAGACAGGGGTACAAATGCTATAAAAGGATGTGTATGGATGATGTCACGTTGAACGCTGCTGATGAGAAACAGCTCGAAACACTGCATACATTTACTGGAATACTTGGTATAAGTTTAGAATTAGAAAAATGCGCCGTGCTATCTTGAAGAAAGCAAAATTAAGAAAACTAATGCCATAATAAATCAAGAAAAATTTAGAAAAATTAGGTGACACATATATTTGAAATTACTTAGAGTAAATGGGATGAATGCTATGAAAGCTAGGACTTAGGACTTAATATCTAAAACAAAACTAAATGTAAAAACAGTATAATAATCAACTATACTCTTGATATCTCAGTAGTTTTAATATTATTAATTGGATAACGTGGCAAGCTGGCAGAATAGTTAGCATGCTTCGTCCGGTCTGAGTTCAAATGCCACCGAGATTGACATTGCCTTTCAACATTAAGGG
>NC_068982.1:40179891-40186430 GCF_001194135.2 Octopus bimaculoides | reverse complement strand
AATAAGTGCTCATTCAATACTGGGGCCGATGGAATCGACTTAACTCTCCTTCGAAATTACTGGTCTCGTGCCGAAATTTGAAACTATTATATTTAATTGGACACAACGCAAGCTAGAGTAAACTCTAAATAATAACATTAATGACACCACTAAAAATCTGAAATAAAATTAATGATTTTACTGAGAATCTAGAGAATAAGGGCCAGGCTCTTATACAAATGGAAAATTCTTACAAAATATTCACATAAGTGAATATTCACATAAGTGAATATTCACATAAGTGAATATTCACATAAGTGAATATATATACTAAGAAAAATTGGACAGGATAGAAATAGGCAATGAAAAGATGTATCACTCAATGAGAACAGCAGGACTGGAAGTGAAGGATTCTTGGTTGCAGCGCAAAATCAAAGCATTACCAGCAGAAACGCCAAAGCACGTAATGAAACAATATATTGTGTTATATGAGAGAATTAGAAAGAAAATATTAACTGTTTTCTCTGTCGTTGTCAAGTCTTAGCCCTGAAAAATATATAAGGGCATGAAAGAGTCGGGGCTTTCATAACAGCATTTCGGAATATCATCTGAAAGGAAACGATAACAAACATCCACCAGAGTAAATATAATATGACAAAACGTCTATACTATGGGATATACCATTTCAGACAGATAAGGACATCAAGGTTAAAATTTTTGTAATTTTTGTCAAGAACCACTAAAGAAGGTAGCAACATCTATTTAAGCATCAGTACCAACTGATGCTAATAACACTGAGACAGAATTGGAGTAAATGCAGAAATATAACGATTTAGATATAGAGATAATCAGAATGAGCAGATGGAAAACAGAAATTATCTCTAAAAATAAGTACATTAGAAATGATAAAGAACGATGGTAAGAAACATAAGTAAAATCTCATGATTTTCAAACATGCACTATATTCAGAAATCAGCACTGCGAAACACTCTGCACATATTACATTCAATACAATAAGAAGTGGAGGTACATAGACATCTACATACTTTGGAGTATAGTAGAAATAAGCAATAAAAGTAAAAACACCGACAAAAAAATGATAAATTATAACATCTAAAACGAAGTTAGCTACTCTAGAAAGGCATAACAATGAATAACACTGTGGGAGAAAGGGGAAATCGCTTTTTATTCATATAAATTACAAGTTAGAGAAGGCTAACACATACGAAAATGAAACGATAAATGGATTGGAAATAAGGTAGATATCTTGCAAAATATTGCCAAGATTATGGTGAATCGAGGAACATTCTTGGAAGCAAGGAAAGTTAATGACGTATTCTTAAAGCTACAAGAATAACATATAATTTACAGAGTGATGTTACAGCGTCACAGAGAAGCCAATGGTTGAGCCCATATACTAACCAAGGGAAAAGCATTGTTTAGATGTAGCTAGACTGCCTTTGATTATTGGTCAGCTTTATCGGAGCTTGGCCAGGGATTAAACAATAACCTCCCCAACAATAACAGCTCACAGAAATATTAATTTTCGAAAATAAAACCAATATCAAAAGAACAGAGACATAAGGAATAATGAAGATGGAATAACATACACAGAACTGACTAAAAAGAAGACATTAGGTTAGTTTTCCTCAAATTTAATCAAAACTTCTATATCAAGATGAATACGACATTATAAAGGTAATATAAAGTAAGACAAAAGGTGAATACACAGAACTGGAGGAAGCAGAAAGATCTGAGATGAAGGCGGGAAACTAAAAGATACCTACAGTCGATCAAACAATATAGACAAAATTAAATGTTTAGAAATAATGACAGACCATTCTATCAGAAACTAAAAACTGTTAAATAACCTCAAGAATGCCGAGTGCCAAAAATGTGAAAAAAAAAAAAAACCTCTTAAAAATGTTATTGAACTTAATCTGATTGTTAAGTGAATTCGAATGTTCCTGTACCATGTGTACATAGCTGGCGAATGATCAATACTAGGTACGCTTGAATTGAAATTCATCAAAATTTCGATTATTGGCTAAACGATAAATAGACAGTAGACTACCTCGAGATAATAAATCAAAATATACATGCAGTCAGTCACCTGCAAGCTTGGCTATTCAAATTTAAATGCGGGTGTTGCTACAGGCTTATTTTAAACGTGATTTGGGACAGTTCATTTCCATTGAACGTGTACTCAATGTTCCTACATACATATATATGTATGCATGCCTGTATGTCTGTATGTATGTATGTGTGTATGTGTGTGTATTTGTGTGTGGTGTGTATTTATGTATGA
Organism: Octopus bimaculoides; assembly: GCF_001194135.2. Taxonomy (NCBI): domain Eukaryota; kingdom Metazoa; phylum Mollusca; class Cephalopoda; order Octopoda; family Octopodidae; genus Octopus; species Octopus bimaculoides. The sequence goes on along the minus strand of NC_068982.1, from coordinate 40,184,143 downwards.
GGGAAGGCATGATTGAGTGGTAAATAAACTTGCTTTACAGCTACAAGGCCACATAAATTCGGGTTTGGTTCTGATGCACTGCTCCTTGGGAAATAGTCTACCATTGCCCTGAGGGGGGGGGGGCACCCAGTGCTTTGTTAGTGAATTTGTAGGTAGAAACTGCGATGGGCTCTCCCCCTCTCTCTCCTTGTCTCTATCTCTGTATACACACATACATACACACATACATATATATATATAGCTAGATACATCTATCTATCTATCTATATATATATATATATATATATATATACACCCCGCCACATATGTATGTATGTATATATATATATATATATATATATACAGACATACATACATAGTTATATATATGTATGTATGTATGGATGGATGTATGTATGTATGTATGTATGTATGTATGTATGTATGTATGTATGTATGTATGTATGTATGTGGGTGAACGTATATAAATATGGATATAATATCAGTGCGTCTCTGAATCGACCATACTATCAGATGTTGTTTTGCTTCTATGGTGACAATATGATTCCTCGCATTCTTCTAGGTGGCTAGGAGGGGAAGCCAACGCTGCTCCTGAATGATTACTTATTCCCAGTTGAGTGGAGTGTTGCAACGGGAGAGGAAATATGTGTTTATATATATATATATATTCTAATTCCAGCAGTATATGAAATAGCAACACAGACGCCAAATATATTCATTTGTTGAAAATGAGACTGAAGGTCTGGAATCGTCGAATGTGACTCTAAGAATTTTATTGTCCCAATCTAATTATGAAAACATAAACTACTGAATAAATACTAAAAATCTAAACTAAAAATAGAAAAGTTCAACACCGTTATGTGTTTTATTCGAAAAAACTGTGCAAGGCTGTCATTTCATTATTGAATCTTATTTCTTTGTTTCTCATAATTTTATTAACGGCAAAAGCAACGAGCTAGTAGAATCATTGTTGTCGCGCAAAATACCTTGTTGCATTTGTTTCAACTTATTACATTCTGAGTTCAAATACAGCAAGGATTGACGTGGATTTTTATCCCAAAAGCCGTCCCCTTAAAAGTGATAGAGTTTTGCATAAATTAGACACCATTATCCTATGCCCAAGGTAGATTTAGTTTTGTCTGGCATATATAAATATATATATGTATGTGTGGTGGTGGGGGGGTGTATGTAGTGTGTACTTGTGTTGTGAGGTTCTGCAACTTGTAGAGTATTCGATTAGTGAAGGGAGCAACGATATTAATAAAAGACATCACAAAAACCTGTCTGTGTTCCCACTCTCACCTCCCCCAACTCCCAACACCATCACACCACACCACACTACACCATACCACACATCACACCACTACGCACACACAAGCACTGACCAATTCCCATCCCCACATTTTCACATTTACACATACACGCAGACGTCAAGATCGCCAGCCCTCTTTCACCTGCACATACGTAATCTCTTACACACACGCGCACCTTTGTTTTGGGATCGCTATTACTTTGTTATATCCCCTTCTTCTTAGCTCGCCTGTGTGATCCTTCTGTCCGGCATTCGCCATGATAGATCGCTAGCCACTACACACATTTTTTCTCTCCTTGTTTCTTTCTGTGTTCCTTTCTGTGGAAGAGGGTAGGCTCGAAACGTTAAAGACTTTTTCAATTCCCGAGCGTTATATTAATGCATTTGTTTGTTTTCTACACCACCTGTCTTCGTCATTTGTTTTTTGTGAATCCTCCCTATTCACACACACACACACACACACACACACACACACACACACACACACACACACACACACACACACACACACACACACACACACACACACACACACACACACACATACCGTTACTCAGACAAGAGATCATTTGGTACCAGCGAGTTTTCTGCCTTCGCTAGTCCGTTACGTACTTCCAGGCAGTGACAGACAACCTCTCTGCCTAATAGAATTTGTGTATTGTTAAGGTCGTGAGTTGGCGGACAAAAAGCTTAGCAGCACTTTTTCTGGCTTTATGTTCTGAGTTCAAACTTCGAGGAGGTCGACTTCGTCTGACATTTTTTCTGGGTCGATAAGATAAGAACCGGTTGATCACTGGGATCTGTAATTGGGTAGCTCCTCCTTCGTATTTGGTAGTCTTGTGCAAAAAAGGAGAAGAATTAATAATAGTAATAACTAGAAAAGCACTCGGAAAGCGCAGACCTCCGCCAAGCAGCTCATTTCCACCCATATACACGCATACTGAAAATCAAACAATTTCCCAAACCAACGCCGGCAAAATCATAATCTCCTTGGCGGGGTGAAAAAGAATAACACAGCCATATGATTTTAAAAAACCCTTTAAAAACAGGAATCATCTGAAGCAGTTATAATACATCAATGACAACAGCAAGCTAGTTTCACCATACAACTAATCATAAACAACAATTACCTAAAACTTGAGTGATACACACACAACGTGAGTAAAATTACTAATAGAGAAACGAAAATATACTTTGGAAACAGCAACGCCGCCATAGACTACGTTGAAACGATGAACGTGCTTTCAAGGGAGATAATCAAAGAACGTAACATTGTAATACTTCATGTAAAGTAAATATAACAAATGAAAAATCCTTCAAGAATCCATAAAACTTTCCAGATCACTACAAAAATCTCATCTTCTGTTCCTCATGTGATTACCAACTTTTCCTGCAAGTTTCATCAAATACCGTTCACAACTTTTAGAGTTATTTTGCACACAGACGGACAGACGGACAGACGGACAAGCCAACGCCGATGAATACATAACCTCCTTCCTTGGTGGAGGTAATAATAATAATAATAATAATAATAATAATAATAATAATAATAATAATAATGATAATAATAATAATAATGATAATAATAATAATAATTCTTTCTAAATTTGGTTCAAGGTTAACAGTTCTTAGGGGACGCATAAGTTGACATTTGAAAATAGACCTGGCTGGAGGACGCTTAGTTGTAGTGGCAAAATGAGTGCAAATGGAACGAAACAGCATACTAGATCATTTTACCAGAAAAGCGAGTAAAGGCAGTGTGTAAAGAATATTTTATTAAGACTGGAAAAGGAGAAAAGAACAAGAATGAAATTCAAAGAGGAAATGTTAAACAGATCAAGGAGAAATCATTGAATGGTCAATTTAGAAAGCCACTGAGGACGCATGAAGAGACAAAATTCTGGGCCCGGCTGAAGAAGGGGAATCGGAAAAAGAAACAAGAAAGCCTTATTATAGCAGCTTAAGCGCAAGCGCTGCAAGCAAAAATTTGTCAAAATATGTGTATGAGGAGTTGTCTGTAGATTTTGTGAAATTTGCGATGAAACAATGGAACACATTGGTGCAGAAAATCCCAAGTCGGCCTAGGGAGAATACAAGAAACGGAGGCATGATCAAATTGTGAAAGTTATACTCTCGAGCTTTTGTCAGAAATGATGGTTGTAAGCAGGAATTACATGATAAAATCATCGACTATAATCAATACTTGAGTCAGAAACATACAGGATTTTGTGGTATTTTCCAATTCAAACGGATGAAAAGAGAACACAAAGCAAGCCAGATATTACAATAATATAAAAGGAAAATCGAATTTGTTTACTGTTTGATCTATCATTTTCATTTGATTCCAGGATTGTGAAAAAAGTTGAAAAAAATACATCCTCTTAAAATTTCAAATTGTGACGATTTGTAACATGAAATCTATAAATGTACCGGTAATAATCGATGCATTAGTGACTGTGATTGACGATAATCACAAATAGATAAAAACTGGAATAGTGTATCCTGTAGAGCTTCTATGAAAGCTTTGGCTCATAGGAACAGGAAAGAAGTGTTTTGAGCACTTGATGCCTTATTGAAATCATGCGGGCATCTAAACCTAAATGTAACGCGCTGAAATAAAACCAATCCTGGACGAAGTTGTATAAAAATAACCCTTTCTACTATTAGTACAAGGTCTAACAACAACACCAACAACAATACTACTTCTACTACTACTACTACTACTACTACTACTACTACTACTACTACTACTAATAATAATAATAATAATAATAATAACAATAATAATAATAGTAAATTTTATTATTATTATTATTATTATTATTATTATTATTATTATTATTATTATTATTATTATTATTACTTTCTTTGCCAGAATGTAAATGGCTTCTACGAAAGCCACATTATAAGAAAAATTTACAAGCGGCAGAGACTTTTATA
>NC_068982.1:40174192-40179272 GCF_001194135.2 Octopus bimaculoides | reverse complement strand
ATCAGTCTCTTTTTTATGCCGAACCGCTAGGTTACGGGGACGTAAACACACCAGCATCGGTTGTCAAGTGATGGTGGCGGGACAAACACAGACACGCATACATATATATATGCATACACACACACACACACACACACATATATATATATATGCGACAGGCTTCTTTCAGTTTCTGTCTACCAAATCCACTCACAAGGCTTTGTTCGGCCCGAGGCTATAGTAGAAGACACTTGCCCAAAGTGCCACGCAGTGGGAATGAACCCGGAACCATGTGGTTGGTAAGCAAGCTACTTACCACACAGCCACTCCTGTGCCTATTGGGGTTGTTTAGAAAATAAAGACTATTCAGAATGCAGTGATGTTTTTCTTTAAATTTTACTTTTGAATATAATGGGCACATTTCTATCTTATGTGATCTCCCCAACGAAGCAATAGCTACTAAGTTGGCAAGAAATAACCAGTATATCTAGAAAGCATGGTAATATAGGGACCCCAATTGTGAATATCAACAAACTGGCTGAGATAAAATGCTTCAAGGAGCGTTCTGCTTACGAAATGTAACAGGTTCTTAGAGATGTAATACAGTAATACAGTTGAAAAGTTTCGATTAAATAAAGATTATTTATGGAATCAAAAGGCAAAACTCCCTATAGTTCTGTTGAAAAATCCCAATGCTAGCAGGCACTCTGAGATATTAATACAATCAATAACCAAATTTATTCAATAACTGGCTGTTTCATAAAACTCTGCTCGACCTTAACTGCGCAATCTCTATACGTTTATCTCAAACTTCACAAAAAACCGCTGAAGGAAATTATATAAGACAGGAGGATCAACGTAAAATAAAAAGTGTTTACTTTACTTGGCAAGATGCAAAGGAATGAGTATGATATGATAAAGAAAAGGAAGCGAAAAATTATGGAAATACAATATTAGAGGAAAATGGAAGTGATCCTAGAAACGATAGAATACTAACGAAAAGAAAAACTGATACAAGCTTGAACATATCGGATAAGATGCTAACAAAAACAAATGCAAAGCGTTCTCCATTAACAGAATAGAAAACCATTATAAAGGTGAAAGATACAAACAACAAAAGCTCCCAAGTTGTATTGGGGATTTATTTACAGGGAACATATAGAACACAATAAAAACGAAGGATTAAGAAAGAGTGGGGATATTACAAATTAACACCACAAGCATGGTCGAATGCAGCAACAGAGGAATTTCATAATACATTTATGTCCACTAGTAAGTGTAAGGTTGAAATTGTGATGAAATCAGAGTTATCTCTTTAAGCTTGCAAATTAATAATCGTAATATTGATTTCAAACTTTGGTACAAAGCCAGCAATTTCGGGGGTGGGGAGGCGTCGCTTTCGAGTGATGATTATATTATAGATCCTGGAAGAATAAAAGGCAATATCAACCTGAGCAAAATTTGAACTCGAAACGGACAAAATTCCGCTAAGCATTTTGCCCGGCGTGCTAACGATTCTGCCAGCTCGCCGCCTATTTAATAATCGTAATGTTAAACTGTAGTAAGATGAAATAAGTATAGGAGATGGTTTACCCACGAAGAAATTGTAGAAGATACTCAGAATTACTGTAAGACCCTCATCTGAATCCATCACAATGTCATAAACCTTTTCCTATCATCAGCAGATATATTAGAGCCACAAGTGTTTCGTCCCTTTGCCTGTATGCTTCGACTCCGTGGGGCAGCGAGGATCGGATTAGTCTTCATCTATGGAAGGGTTTCATTCGCGAACTATTTTCACCACCTTACCTTGGGCTGTTTTTAGCTGATATGCCTATTTTCTTGTGGTATTCTTCAGTTGTCTGGGTTCTAGACCAATCTTAACGAACCGATCTAATTGACAAACCGCTTCAGCCAAATTGGATAGGAGATGAGACTGTGTGCTATTCCTTGACTAGTGCTTTGTAAACCAATAAATTAAGGGACATGCCTGGCTAGGGGCGAGGTTATTATTAATTCCCTTAAGCAAAAACTCCAGGTACCTCAACATTTTCCAAACCGATAACTACCTTGGTACCAATATGCAAATATCTGACATACATACTCTCCACAACGTTAGTACAAATATCAGGAATGCAGAACCTTACAAGATCAGAGAGAGTATCGGGCTTGTGATATGATGAAGAACAGTTTTACTAAACTCAGCAGTTTTTATTTAAATAAACACACACATACACACACTCATGCGCGCGCGTGTTTGCATGTATATGTGTGTGAGCATATGTTTGTGCGCGCATATATGCATATGCGTGTATATATACAGACATTCACACACAGTCACATATACACATATGTGAAGGTGGTAGTCACACTTCCTATGGAACAATTGTTTCCATTAGGTTTTCAAATTGCTGATGCCATCAGTCGATCGTAGCTTCCGATGGAAATGTTACTCTTTTATCATTCGATGATGGGACGAGAATTGAACTGCGAATGCACACTGCCTGTCAATCACTCTATGATTATATGCAAAAGGATAACATGGAAGAAACTTTAAATAGAGGCAAGACAGTATAAACCAGCTCTAGCAACAAGAAAAGAGATTCTCAGCGACATTCAATGCTTTCACTGCTATTTTGTCTATTCCTAGCTTCTCGATACTAATCGGTTCCATAATGAAATAATGGACGAAATATATATATATCACTACTATAAACAGGGCTGAAATATATATATCTTCTATAGAGAGGGACAAAATATATACATCTCTTCTATAGAGAGGGACGAAATATATACATCTCTATTATAGAGAGGATATAAACTATATGCAAGAAAAAAAAAAACTAGCTAGGGTGTCTATTAAATCTGCATATAGTTTCAGTTATTCAAGGAAATATGGGATCTGACACGTGCCAAATAAATTCAGTGAATTACCATATTAATTATAACTCACAGTATATCTCTATCTAAAGTTAATGATATGCATATACAAAAGTATGTAGAGGTTAGTTAAACCGGTAAAAATGTGAATGAAAATTAAAAAAAACGTACTAACATTAGATCCAAAACAATTTACAAAAAACTTAGGAATGCTACAAATATATTTGCTATAATAGTCATCGACTCCAGATTAAAATGTTAGGAAAACCCAAAAAGGAACAAAAGAACTATCCACTGTATTCGTAGCCGTGTCAACCATAGCTCATATAGACAGAATATACCTACCAAGCACATAAGCAGGAATGGACATTGTGACTATTATAACGTGACCACAACTGGATCTACAAAATTACTGGCAAGTAAAATGGTAGACTGATTAGTATCGTTACAAAATAGCAGCACAGAAAAGTAAGCAATGTTTATCTTTAGTTAAACATGAAGTTAATAACAAACCCAAACAGAAAAAATGGCTGAATGAAAATTGATCAACAAAGCATATTAAAGAAACTGAGAGAAATCTCTTCACTCTCAGTAACCTGCAAGACCAGAGAGTTACAGATGTGAAAATCAATATAATTGCCTAACAATTTTATAATAAAGCTACAAACGACAGGTTGAATTTTTAACTACCAAGATCAATGACTAGACATACAGGTTAGCAAAACTGTCATTAAACAAGACGTTAATATCAATTGCAGACTCAGCGATGGGTATAAAGAGACAATAAATCATCTCACGAAGAAGAAATACAGTATGCAAAGAAATATCACCAAGAAGATAGCCTTACTCATTCATTTACAAGTCAAAATGTCTTCATAAAAGAGAAAATAAAACTATAAATGCGCACGAAATTCCTACTAATAATAGATCTACAATACTCAAGAACATACTTGTCCAGAATGACACGAAGATTAATACGAGCGACGCACCTAGATAACATAATGGGAAAGAAAGCATGATATAAACACAATAATAAGCATGTTGAAATTTTCGAACTAGAATATTGCCTGGAAGTAGTCAGAAGCCATGGAAATACAATGATAGTTTAATTGAAACGAAACATATTTTCTATCTGAAACGTTAGCAGTACAGTAATTAGTGCTTTTGAAATGATGAAAAAAAAAAAAAAAAAAGGAAGAACAGAATGCGTTGAACGAAGCATAAATGCCATAACTAGGTTCGTAACATGAGACAGTAGAAATATCTCAACAACTACATATAACTACTAATATAAGCTGCGCCACACTCTTCGTTCTACGTGAGACCCCCCCCCCACTCATTATGAAAATAAATAATATATAATACATGCAACAATAAAATAGAACACAAATTTACACAACAGACCCCAAACTCAGAAAATTAGAAGTAACCCTGAGTGCATCCCTGAACAATCATAAGACTTGTATTTAATCTGTTGGGGGCTCTACACTTATGAATAACAAATCTGACACTGGTAGAATTTGAACCCAGAATCTAGAGGACTGAAATATATTGCATATTGCAAAATATTTTGTGATAATATACTTTGTTGTACCATTCCCACCAAACCGAAATTTGGAGAAAAGGTATAACTGACTAAACCGATCCTAGTACAGGATTTGAACTCACAACGCTTAGACAGCTATAATTAAATACTGCGAGGGCACACTTGATATTCTGTCTATCTACCTACCTACTCAATATACGTATCGTTGCTAATATGCAAAAGTGTCGTAAGTCCAAACGTTGCGTTTTCAGAAAACGAAGAAATAGTTTCATCATTCTATAGCAAAACCCTTGTACTACACTTTGACAATATTTTTATATCTGAAGCAACTGAAGATATGATAGTTTGACTAAAAGAACCGGCTATTACAAACAAAAATAAATATTGAAAATAAATAAATAAATAAATAAAACCGCATTTCTCCAAATTTGGACATACGACAGTTTAACATAATAGCAACAATATTTATTTCTACTCGTACAAATATGTATGTGGGTCTGTACGTATGTATGCATCCCCCTCTCTCTTTATGTATATAAGTTCTTATACAAGAGCGTTGTTTAGGAGTGACTTCGAAGTTTCGGCCAGCTAAGCCATCATCGGATGTAATCTACAAAAGTATAGAGTAACCCTTCAGATTAATATAAAATTGTTTTCCTTATAACAACATAAAAA
>NC_068982.1:40169097-40174142 GCF_001194135.2 Octopus bimaculoides | reverse complement strand
TATATATATATATATATATATATATATATTTGTGTGTGTATATAATTTATTTCAGTATATTCTTTCTTCTCTTAGAGCCTAAATTGCTTAAATACAATTGAAACTGGGAGCATACTTCGATAAAGATGTGTATACTTCCTTTTTGTTTTTTATTCATGATAAACTTTACAAAACATTTTCTTTTGGATTTTAATAAAAATTTACTTGTATGTATCCTCTTAACCTTTTTAATGTCACATATCATACGTGGAATTGAAAATGCCAACAGAAACGGATACATCGATTTTAATTACAAATGAAGAATTCCGCAAAGAACTAAAAATTCTTTTTATTTATTCATACCGATAATCAAGAGGTTCGATCGAAATACATGGTTCTACCCGATAAAACAATGTAGAAATGGTAGTGCGAAACAAAATACCAAAGCATAAGAAAATTATACAAAACTATAGGAATAATTTATTGAGACAAATTTAAGCAAGATCAATAATACCACGAGGTACATATTTTGAATCCCGCAGAACAACATAGTGAATGAATAAACATGGTACCCAGGTAGATAAAATCTCTTACCAAAGAAAATTTGCCGTTTGAAAAATGATTCAAATCAATAACAAAGTCGATATAAACGAAAAATTGCTAAACACAGAACTAATAATCCTACCTTGCAATCTCCAGGTAAAGCCCATCGCAGAACAATCAGAAGCGCAAAGACACCTAAGGGGAAAGATGGCATCAAAAACACGGAGGATGGATATCGGAGAGGAAAAATTAAGAGATCAATCTAAGTAGGAAAATTTCCTACCAATTGATCAAGTAATTCACATACAATTCGGTAAAATAGCAGAGAGTCTGAACCTTAAAAATATCTCAAAACAATGGAAAGACGAATGCGTAAACGAAAAATGGAATTCTCTTCAACGTTGGGAAAAAACGCCGACTGTTTTGTAAATTACGAAACCGACTTCAAAAAGGATCACATTTCTGACCACCCGTTCCTGAAGAAAACAAAATCGAACCCACATACAGACGCAGTTGTACAACAGAGAAAAATTTATTAATTATCTTCAGACCAGAGGCATGGGTACTTCACTAAAAGAGAAATGAAATAAAATACAACTACTTCAAGATCGACAATACGACTTTCCTCCCACAATGAGAAGCAATCAACGAAACGAGAAACAATTAACGAGATCTCTCCAAAACACGCCAACGAAGCATAAAATTTAATAACTCATTCAACAATCGTATACAGTAAACCCACACTGTAAACTATAACAATAGAAAATATACTGAAGGCGGTGTGCTGGTAGAGACGTTAGCACGCCGGGCGAAATGCTTAACGGTATTTCATCTGTCTTTATGTTATGAGTTCAAATTCCGCCGAGGTCGACTTTGCCGTTCATCTTTTCGTTATAAATTAAATACCAGTTGTGTACTGGAGTCGATCTAATCGACTGCCCCCCCACCCCCAAAATTTCGGGCCTTGTCCCTAGAATAGAAAAGAATAGAAGATATACTAATAACAAAAATAAAATTTGCCTTAATAACTGCTTAATAACCGCTTTTAGACACTTTCCATTGCAAAAGAGAAACACGGTGGTACTATATTAACAGGAGAAACCAAACATAATAGCAATTATAAATTTCTCAAAGAAAACACTGACAGCACAACAAATCAGTGAATTGTCTAAAAGACACAAATTTACACCTAATTATAATCTTTTCTACTATAGGCACAAGGCCTGAAACTTTGGGGGATCGGGGCCAGTCGATTTTTGCCAGCTTACTGTTTTAATAATAGTAATCAGGGTTTCAAATTTTGGCAGCAGACCAGCAGATTTCGAGGAGGAGATAAGTCAATTTAATCGACCCCAGTTCTCAACTGGTACTTGTTTTATCGTTCCCCTGAGGAAGAAAGTCAAAATCGACCTTGGTGGAATTTGAACACAGAACATAGCGACGGGTGAAATACCGCTAAGCATTTCGTCCAGCTTTGGTACCGACTCTGCTAGTTAGCCGCCTTAATAATAATGATAATAATAATAATAATAATAATAATAATAATAATAATAATAATAATAATAATAATAATAATAACAAAAACAACAACAACAACAACAACAACAATAATAATAATAATAATAATAATAATAATAATAATAATAATAATAATAATAATAATAATAATAATAATAATAAGTACCAGGCATTGGCTCTCATGGTTTCTGATCTTAACTGATTGGAAGTGTTATCATGTACATTGTTTTATCTTGGTATAAAAGATGGGCTACAGCAAATATTCTGCTTAATACCACAGATTTGCTTGTCAGTTGTTTAACCTTAATTAGTTGAGCATATCCCTTGGTGGATGACGATATGTGCATCTCTGATCATGAGCAGAAGTACTAAGGGAGCATCATAGCAATGAGTTGAGAGGAATTCCTTGGAGTTTGAATAATTCACCTTTGGAAACATGGGTGTTTTGCTCAACATCCTTAAACAAACCTTATTCAGGGACCTTTTGAGCGGGTTGGGCTACTCGACCTGAAGAAAATTCTAACTGGGCCCCACCTGCGAGGTCATGTGCTGTTTATCTTGAGGCATGTACTGCTCTCTCACTCAATAATAATAATAATAATAATAATAAAAATAATAATGATAATGATGATGATGATGATGATGATGATGATGATGATGATGATGATGATGATGATGATGATGATGATGGTGATGATGATGATAATAATAATGATAATATTAATAATAATAATATATGGATGATCTAAAACTGTACGACACAATAATAAACTGCTGTAAACATTACTACGGACATCACATGGATTTACCAAAGAAATAAACATGAAATTTGGCTTACAAAAATGTGCCAAAACAACCTTGGAAAGAGGAAAACTAGATAAGAGTAGCAACATCACACTAAATAAAGCAAATGAAGATAATTAGATCAAAGCCAGACATACAAATACTTAGGAATCAATGAACTAAATGCGATACAACACACACGAATGAAAGAGAAGATAAGAAAAGTATACTATAGACGAATTAGGTTAATACTGAAAACAGAGCTCAATACGAAAAACAAGTTAATAGGTATCAATACTCTAATCGTCCCAGTTAAAAGTTACAGCTACAATATTCTTAAACGGACTCTAAATGAGCTAATCAAAATAGACAGGAAAATAGGAAAAATAATGTCAGGATTTAGGATGCACCACCCAAAATCTGACGTAGAAAGGTTATATATACAACAAGTCGAAGGTGGTTGAGGCCTTATACAGTTAGAAAACTATTGCAAAATAACCACTATAAGACTACAGAAATACCTACTTCAGGATCAAGGAAAACTAATACAAATAGCCACAAAACACGAAGAAAACAAAAGCTGTTTACATGCTTTAAGAAAGCTGACAAATCCCCAATAAGTCATAGTACCTAACAACTATGAAGGAAAAGAAGAAACAGCAAAAGCGGTAAAACAACTGAAATCCAAACTAAAACTGGAGCAGCAACGGATCATGATAAAATGATGGTAAGAAAAGTCCCTTCGTGGCAAATGCTGGGTTAGACTAAACAGAAAAGAAATAAACAAAGCAAAATCCCAACAATGGCTGAGAAGCTCAGGACTCAAAGCAGAGACTGAAGGATTTTTAATAGCAGGACAAGCCTTCCCACCAGAAATTACCAAAGACATGTAATGTAAAGAAATACAAGTAACTGAAGAATATGTGGTGATGGAGAAGAAACAATAAATCATATGGTCTCTGTCTGCCCAGTCCTGGCTAAGGAGGAATATATTCACAAACATGAAAGAATTGGGACCTATATTCACTAGAAGCTATGCTAACACTATGAAATAACAACAGAAAAAGATGGTATAGGCACACTCTAGAAAAGGTCACAGAAAATAAGAAAGCAACCATACTCTGGAATGTGCCAATACACACAGATAGAGAAATTAAGGCCAATAGACCGGATATAGTTGTCAGAGATCACCGAGAAAAATGCTTTCTATTCGATGTATCAATCCCAACAACAATGGACAATCTTTCTCTAGAAGAAACGGGGAAACTTTCAAAATATAAAGATCTGAAAATAGGGGTAAATCGAATGTGGAGTCTAAAAACAGAAACAATTCCAATCATAGTAGGTGCATTAGGTATGATAAAAAAATATTCAGACAAATACATAACAAAAACACCAGGACTAACAAGTATATATAGCATACAGAAAATAAAACTACTACTAGGTACTGCACACATCTTACGTAAAACACTTCCAATACAGTAAAAATAAGAGCATCACAACAAACCACAGCACATATCTAGTTACACAGACCTGCGCTCGGTAGTGCAGTGAAAGCACCTGATAAAAATAAGACTACAAAATAATAATAATAATAATAATAATAATAATAATAATAATAATAATAATAATAATAATAATAATAATAATAATAATAATAATAATAATCAATTGAAGAAAGCAATGGTATATCAGAGAAGAAATCTATTCTGTGTATCCGAGTATTTCGCATATATTTTCTACTTCTTTGGTACACAGCTTTTAAACAAATATACACACGGTTGCCATGGACAACGCTATAGTAACAAACGAAACGCAATGCTTTCTTGCAAACAATAATGCAGCGAACTACCTACAGTAGCTGTTTCCTTGTTACTGATTCCTTCCCCCCCCTCTCTCTCTCTCTTATTTTATCTCCCTTTCTTTGTGTGTGCATGTGTATGAATGAATAGGTGTGTCTGTGTATGTGTGTGTGTGTGTGTGTGTGTGTGCGTGTGCGTGCGTCTGTATGCGTGTTTGTTTCTGTCTGACTGATGGACACCACCAATCGGTACTCATTTCTTCTTTTTTTGTATGTGCCGATTACTGCGACAATAAACAAAAACAAAACAAAAACGAAAACAAGACAACGTTGCACAAACGCGGGCAGAGGCAGACACAGACACGTATATGTATGTATGTATGTATGTATGTATGTATGTATATATATATATATATATATA
>NC_068982.1:40162930-40168102 GCF_001194135.2 Octopus bimaculoides | reverse complement strand
TATATATATATATATATATATATATATATATATATATATATATATATGTGTGTGTGTGTGTGTGTGTGTGCATGTATATGTATGTATATATAACCATGGTGATTTCATGCTTCTAACAATAAAAATCTATCTGTGGTAGTTTATATGTGAGTATGTATATCTTTGTGTATATATATATATATATATGCATGTCTGTAAGTGTGTGTGAGTATAAGTATATGTATATAAATATCTATGCTTGGATACATGCATATTTATCTATCTATTACATCCATTCCTACATCAATCCATACAGAGATGCATACATACGTACATGCACATCATAATGCATACACACACATATATACATACATACATACACACATATAAATATATATACATATACATATACATACTGACCGTTGACTGAACACTATTCAATTTTTTTTCTCCGTGTTTTTCTCCTTGTCTCCGTATTCATTCTGTTGAAGAGCGTAGCTCGAAACGTCAAAGACTTTCCGTATACCCGAGCGTCATACTAATATATACTTTTGTTATTTACACCACCTGTCCTCGTCTGTCGTTATTATTTGTATATTCTCCCATATATATATATATATATATATATATATATATATTCCCATTTATATATGTATGTATATATATGTATGTATAAATATATAAATACATGTCTATATCTAATACTATTCTATATTTTTTAGCTGAGGAAGTATGTACATTATTTACAATGGACGGATAGGTGTCCTCATCTTATTTGTTGTTATCACAACGTTTCGGCTGATGTACTCTCCAGCTTTCATCAGGTGTTCTGGTGGAATTTCGAACCGAACTCTTTATCTGACTAATGGGGTACACTGTAGTTGCGTACTGGGGATCGATCTAATCGACTAGCCCCACTCCTCCAAAATGTTGGGCCTTGTGCCTAGAGTAGAAAAGAATCGTTAGCACGCCTGTCAAAATATATAGGAGCATTTCGTCCATCCTTACGTTCTGAATTCATATTCCATCGGCATCGGCAAAATAGGTACCAGTTGAGTACTAGGGTCGATGTTATCAACTCGCCCTTTTCTCGGCACTTACTCACTCTGTGCTAAAATTTGAAACCAATATCCTTATGAGACAGTACATGTTAGTTAACGTTTTCTGCAAAAACTATTTACCAAATGTTAATAAATTCACATAAATTAATCACATAAAAAAGACAATGAACTTACAAGTTTATAACAGTGTTCACGTGTGCAAAACTACGTAAGACATTTCATTAATATCAATTTTAATTAAACTTCCAGTTCGACTGCAGCTGTGAAACTAGAGCAAAAAAAAAAAAATGGAAAAAAAAAGAAAAGAAACCTGTGTCCAGAATTTACTGAGCTTCATTGTCGTGTATTGTTTACTACATAATATTTACATGAGCCATTTAAAGAAAGTTGTCACATGTATTACGCAACATCCGGTAGCAACTGGATATTAGATTTATGTTTAAAGTCTCATGTTTACCTCTGAACGAATAAAATCATGATTAATTGAAAAGAAATCATCTCCTTCATATTTGAAGTGTTGAGAAAGATGAATAATTTTACTGCAAAGAAGTTATTAAACTCTTTATATTTAATTTCTAAGTTTTAATCTGAATATAGATATATAAATGAATGTTGGGAAAACCTTTTTCAATAAATGCATGAATCGTAGTAACAAATAGAAAAAAATCAGGGGAATAATTACTTTTTTTTAATTACTAATCTTAACCACAGAACTCATACATAAAATCTTATATATTAAACACACACGCAGACGCACATACTCATTCACTCACACACACATAGGTGCACACAGGTACAATTTGAATTGTCCTTATATGTAAATCATTGGCTATACATAATGATCACCTTTGCGTCAATTCTTGCCCAGAAGTTTCTCTCCTTTTACCAGCCATGACTATCACTATTGATTTTACCTTACTGGACCACATTTTAACGTGTGGGATCTTCTAATTTATTTATAAAAGAGGATGAGTGTGATTTCATGGAGATCTGTGAGTCATTTCCAGCATGCCGAAAGATCACATAGAAGATCCGTCGTGGTGCATAAACGTAGATTACAGACACAATTATTAGGAGAGATGAATTCTTCATGAGTTAATTTTTAAACAGGATTCCTGATGTTATTGCACATTCTCATTTTCTCTTCCTTATAGATCTTAAGTATTTTAGCAGAATATTTCATAGGAATACATTACACTCCTCTGTATTGATTTACTATGTAGTTTGTAGCCTGGTCCACTAAAGGGGTTTTTTCGTGATTACCACCGGATTAAATAAATCCATATAGTGTGCATTATATATATATATATATATGAATAAATGTTCAAATAAGTATTTATATAGGTATATCTATGATACAGGTATATCTATTGCCTTAGTTTGTGGATATCAGCCGAGATGCTAAGTTATTTTTTTGCTCGTCGCTCGATTTCTGTCGGTCTGTTATGTTAACAGTGAAATGGTGGCTTATTACAGGATTCTTGTCTCTTATATTTTTAGCAAGTTGTTACTTTGTGTACTCTCAGTTATATATATAAAGTAATTATAAAATTTATGGATTTGATCTTTTTCGGTATAATTGCTTTTTGACCACTTATATTATTATTATTATTATTATTGTTGTTGTTGTTGTTGTTGTTGTTGTTGTTCTTCTTCTTCTTCTTCTTCTTCTTCTTCTTCTTCTTCTTCTTCTTCTTCTTATTATTATTATTACTATTATTATATGTTTGACTTTTTGCTTTGTATTTGTACAAGTTGAGTCCAAGTCCCACCCAGAGATCTCAAGTGACAACAGGTTACTACTACTACTACTACTACTACTACTACTACTACTACTACTACTACTACTACTATCTAGTTATTTCACTGCTAATAATGATAATATTATCTATATAAATATTTATTTGAATATTTATTCATTTATGGAAGATCCTACACTGATATCGTTTTGAATTTGGCGTGAGCCTGTTCAGCGTTTAACAGACACGATGAGGTGAGTAAGATTTTTAACCCTAAGTATTTAGTGAGACCTGCTGATGAGAATTAAGAAATATCAACATTCGAAATCATATGGTACAGGTGTATCTATTGCCTTAGTCTGTGACTATCAGCCGAGATGGTAAGTTAATTTCTTTGCTCGTTCCTTGATTTCTGTCGGTCTGGTATGTTTTCGGTGAAATAGTTTTATTAGAGGATTCTTGACTCTTATTTTTAGCAAGCTGGTACTTCGTGTACCCTCAATTATAATTAGATATTAATTATAAAATTTATATACACACACACACTTATCATCATGTTGAACCGGTCGCCGGTCTTTTTTTTCGTTTCTCTCTCCATTTTTTTTCTCTCAACCCTTTCTGTCGAAGAGAATGGGTTCGAAGCGTCAAAGACTTTTACGTTCTTTCTGAAAATCAAACTAATACACTTCCTTGTTGTTCCTTCACCTGTCTTCGTCTTTTGTTGCAGTAAATTTGAAATATATATATATATATATATGTGTGTGTGTGTGTGTGTGTGTGTGTGTGTGTGTGTGTGTGTGTGTGTGCGCGTGCGTGCGTGTGTGTGTGTGTGTGTGTGTGTGTGTGTGTGTATGTATGTATGTATGTATGTACGTACGTACACAACATCTGCGATCATTCAGTGATAAATACAAAAGAAAAAATGCAACATCTCAGTCAAATATGATATGGACATTGAAAGAAGATAGAATGGAAGATTATTGCTCAAGTCAAAAATTACAGAAGATTGGGTATCAAATATGAATTCTATATTACGGAAAAATTTAGCATTATGCAATCAGCAGATAACATCTTAAACATTCGGGATGAAACCTCTCCCTGCATCCCTCTAGGATAGTCCCATTCCTAAACGTGAACACACATAGCAAACAAACGCCACACAAAGAAGAAATATTCCCCAATGACGAACTACCTTACAACACATAAGGAGACCAGCACAAAAACAAAATAATGCAAACAAATTGACCACACAAAATATTTGTCCCAGAGACAAATCTAAGGGAGACACACATCCAAAACATGCCACATATCCAAAAGATGCCACCTAAGAGTAACTACCCTTGATTCATTGAATCCCTGCTTTATTCACGTGAATTTACGAGAACCCCTGTGCACTAAACGAAACTGTTTTCCAGAATGGAGACGAAGGCCTTTCTACATGTGATCGGCTGGAAGATTTTGTTAAGACAATAGGATATTTTCATACATCTTCTCTTGACATGAAACCAAATGATAGACTTAAGTCACAAATAAAGACATTATATCCACGACATTTAAGTATACACACACACGCACACATACACACACACACACACAAACACACACCCACACATATATACACATACATATATATTTACATATACATATGTAATGTATGTATTTAATTATATATGAATGCATATATGTATGGCTTAATGGTTAGGGTGTTGCACTCATGATCTAGCGATCGTGATTTCAATTCCTAGACCGGGTGGTGTTGAGAAAAACACTTGAGCAAACCACGTTGCTTTGCGATCACTTTGACATCTGACGCTTGGTGCAGTGTGCACCTATTCAGACAACGTCGATTTGGTGGAGAATTTGAGCTAATGTGTGACACGAACATTTGATCACAAAATACAAATCATTTCTGCAGGTCACTCGGCAAACGTTGAATGCTCATACATCGTACTCGACGAGAAAGTCCATCATATACATAGGGAGAGAATTCACAACCCCACCCCAAAGAAATAACAAAAGAGGAGGACAGCTGATGTAGACAACAAACAGATGTATTAGTTTAACGCTCGGGAAGTGAAAAAGTCTTTAATGTTTCGAGCCTACGCTCTTCTGCAGAAAGGAACATAGAGAGAAACAAGAAGAGAAAATAAAGAATGTGTAGTGGCTAGCAATCTATCATGGCAAATGCCGGACAGAGGGATCACACAGGAGAACTAGGAAGAATGGGAGATAATAAAGTGGTGGTGATCCCAAAACACACACATACACACACATACATATATAATATATCAGTTACGTGAATGTATATATATATTTATATATATATATATATATATGTGTGTGTGTGTGTGTGTGTGTGTGTGTGTGTGTGTGTGTGTGTGTGTGTATGTATA
>NC_068982.1:40161606-40162820 GCF_001194135.2 Octopus bimaculoides | reverse complement strand
TCTAAAAATATTGGTTGCCAGGAGACTAAGGGGGCTAACTTACAACTACAAGGGAACCCACCCGCAACTACAATACTATCATTTAATTATTATTTTTTTTTTGTTAGAAGTGTTCTTTTCAACTGTCTACAAACACAGCCGGGCTGAAATAATTAATGCATTCTTCCAGGAGTAAATAAAAAATTCTCATATTTTAGGGGACACCCCCACCCCCATATATGGATTCTAATGGTGTAAGGGCCCACTTTCCATCGGCAAGCTGGCAACCTGACCAGTCCGCCACTGTACATGCATACATACATACATACATACATACATACATACATACACACACATATGTATATACACGAGTAAATAAATATATATATACATAGACGTTTATGTTTGAGCTTATGTGTATCTGAGTCTGTGTTCCTGTGGATTACATTATGTCCAGATATTTCCCGAGAAGAACATTTCACTGTGATACTCTTAATACGAAATAACCACATTCATTAATTTCTGCAGCTGTATGTCTCACATTTAAGCGAATAAATACAAAACAAACAAACAAACAAACAAAAAACGAAAAGAATAGAGCCCATACAAAAATAGAACCAACAACACACATTTTATACATCCATATAGACAGACACGCGGAGATAGATGTCACGTGTTTCATGTTTTAAAAATCATAAACAAAGCCATATGCTAGCTGCTAACAAGCACTCCTAATTGTACCCAGGCTATTTTTCTTTTCTATATATTCGTAATTACATTTGTACGTCAACTAAAACACGGTGACATGTAGAAACTTGTGTTTACTAAGAAATATAAAGCTAGTTCTTATTGATGTAGAGATAGGCTGTGGGTCTGATAGTAGTCTCAAATTATAGGACTGACAAGCAGTCTTATCGAGTTTAGTTTTATTTTCCATGTTTTGAGTTCAATCCTTTCTCGGGTATTTTTTTTTCACCTTTCATTGTTTCAGGTTCGATAAACCTAAATAGCAGTAACATACTCAGGTTTAGTCATTCAGCCGACCTCTGCATTCACAACAAAAATTATACTTAGTTGTGATCCATTTATATCCATATGTGTGTTTCTGTATGTCTACATATATTTATGTCTCAATCAGCTTCACCACTTTTTCCCCCTTTCTAACTTTCCCCTTACTCTTACGCTCGTAAGTTTCTCTTTCTCTCTCTCTCTCTCTCTCTCTCTCTCTCTCTCTC
>NC_068982.1:40161104-40161596 GCF_001194135.2 Octopus bimaculoides | reverse complement strand
TCTCTCTCTATATATATATATATATATATATATATATATATACATACACGAATGTCGAGTTATATATATATATGGTAAGAAACTTGCTCCTCAACCAAATGGTTCTGGGTTCAGTCCTACTTCGTGGCACCTTGGACAAGTAACTTCTACTATAGCCTATGCTCGACCAAATTCTTCTGAGTGGATTTGGTAGGCGGAAACTGTCAGAAACCCGTCGTATATGCATATGTAGACATCTTTGTGTATCTCTGTATCTATGTTAGTCCTTCTTCACCACTTGACAACCAGTGTTGGTGTGTTTACATCCCCGTAACTTATGGGTTCGGCAAACCGATGAAACAAAAAGTGTTAGGCTTCAAAAAATAAGTTCTGGGGTCAATTTATTCGGCTAAAATCCTTCAAGGAGGTGCTCAAGCATGGCCTCAGCCCAATGACTGAAAAAGTATAGGATAAAAGATAAAATATACATACATACGTATATGTATATATATA
>NC_068982.1:40160542-40161039 GCF_001194135.2 Octopus bimaculoides | reverse complement strand
ATATATATATATATATAATAAATATAAATTAAATATAAATAAAAAGAAACTTGTTGGTCATAGGTTTCCTTGATCAGCTTTGAGTGGGTCTAAATATCAACAAAATTAGACATTTCTAATTTAAATTATTAATACCGATATTTCAGATAAGCAGACGGTAAAAGAATAAAAGAGAATTTTGAGTTTGATCAAGTGACAGACAGTCAGCACAATAGTCGAATAGACTTTCGGGGAATTAATTAGAGAGACGGTTGGTAGAGGAGGTACACCAGAGAAATTATATATTCATATTCACGCACACACCATATACATCCCACCTCTGTCACTGTTATATAGAAAAGCGCACGTGTTTACTCACACAGAGACTTGCACAAGCAGAAATACACGTACACAAACTTATGGAAAAAGTGACTCGCACAAGCACATAATGCGCATTTCTAGATATATAATGGTCTATATGTGTGTATAAAACTGTGTTTATGTACATATATAATACA
>NC_068982.1:40160067-40160532 GCF_001194135.2 Octopus bimaculoides | reverse complement strand
CTCGCACAAGCACATAATGCGCATTTCTAGATATATAATGGTCTATATGTGTGTATAAAACTGTGTTTATGTACATATATAATACATACATACATGTATACATAGATGCAAACATACATACATTAATACATACATACATACATAACATACATACATACATACATACATACATACATACATACATACATAAGTACATACATACATGCATATGTGCGTACACACACATACGAGGACACATACACATATATACCATATCTACCATCTATTTAGTTACACATTAACAGAAATGTATTTGCATATTATATGAGATTTGTTCACGTAAAATGATATATTCTGATTGTAAATTAGTGTGCGTGTATGTGTATGAGTGTGGGTATGTATGCATGTATGTACGTATGTTTGCATGTAGGTATGTATATATGTATGTATGCATGTATATATATATATATATATATATATATATAT
>NC_068982.1:40156264-40158498 GCF_001194135.2 Octopus bimaculoides | reverse complement strand
ATCATCATCATCATCATCATCATCATCATCATCATCATCATCATCATCATCATCATCATCATCAACATCATCGTAAATGGCAAATAACACCAATATCGAACGTTATGAGTAACACAGCAGAACAACAAGCGCACAAGGCACTGACAGACCGAAGAACACTGAAGCCTATCAGAGATCTAGCTTACAACTCTACTACACCGTAGTAAACAAGCATTCACATCACCATCATTATCATCATCATCATCATCATCATCATCATCACTATCATCGTCATCATCATCATCATCACCATCATCATCATCATCACGACCACGACCACGACCACGACCACTATCACCACCACCACCATCCTTTTCCGTATAATTGTCATCATCGTCATCATCATCATCATCATCATCATCATCATCATCATCATCATCACCACTGTCATCACAACTACCTCCACCACCACCACCACCACCTTTATCATCATCAGCATCATCATCATCATCATCGTAGTCACCGTTATCACAACCACCACGGCCACCCACACCCCCACCACCACCACCACCACCACCACCATGATGATGATGATGAACATCATCATCATCGTCATCATCATCAGCGTCATCACCAGCACCAGTCGAGGTCATTATCCGCAACTACAACAGCTGCATCAATGACAGTAAAAAAATAAATAAATAAATAAATAAATAAATAAATAAGAATTAAAAATAAAGATTAAAAGAAAATAGGTGAATTACTCCGATAATCACAATAGCCCAGATAGCAACATCGATGCTTTTATAACCTAAAGACACAAAAAAAGAAAGAGAAAAAAAAGGAAAAATAAAAACGAACAAAAACCGTTACGAAAGGAAAAAAAAAATCTACAACTAGTATATTAAGGCAGTATGGTGCAGTGTAGTATGATGTGGTGGCGGATACTTATGTCTATTCCCCAGGAAATTATTAAATACCGAAGTGAAATGGAATGGGATACAGCAGGAGAAATCGAAACAGGATAACGGAGTTAAGCAGGCCGGAAAGGATGTCGCAAATGCATCTAATCATTGCGATGACAACCACAACAACGAAGCAAAGCGTGGTGTTTCAAAGGTGGTCCGTTTATCGGCTAGAAATAACGGTCAAATCTAGTCCGAAGTGCGCAAGTTGTAGACGATGTGATTCTGTTTTAAGACACGTTTCTCATTAGATGGGATAGTCACGGTTAGAAACATGTTCGATTTTTTAGATCTGTTTGTTTAGAACTGAAAACGTAGTGAACAACAACAACAACAACAACAACAACAATAATAATAATAATAATAATAATAATAATAATAATAATAATAATAATAATAATGATAATAATAATCCTTTCTATTAAAGGCACGTGACCTGATATTTGCGGAGAGGGGTCGTGTCGATTCCATCGAGCCCAGTGCGTAACTGGTACTTATTTGAACGATGCCTAAAGAATGAAAGACAAAGTTGACCTCGGCGCAATTTGAAACAATAACAACAATAATCTTTTCTACAAAAGGACACAAGGCCTGAAATTTGGTGAGGCGGGGGATCAGTCGATTACATCGATCCCAGGGCGAACCTGGTAGGTATTTTAGTTGACTCCGAAACGATGAAAGGCAAAGTCAACCTCGGGGAAATTTGAAACTGATAATAATAATAATAATAATAATAATAATAATAATAATAATAATAATAATAATAATAATAATAATAATAAGAGTTATAAAGTCAACAGAAAAATTATAAAAAAAACACAACAAATATACCTGACATATGATAATGACCACAGTAATAATGACAATAACAAGAAGTAATAATAACGATGGTTTCAAATTTTGGCACAAGGCCAGCAATTTTTAAGGAGGGTCGGGGGATACGAATACATGGACCCCGACCGGATGAAAGTCGCCCTCCTCAGCGGGATTCAAACTTAACAACGACAACAAGGTTGATGATGGTGATGATGATCATGTTGATGACGATAACGATGATGATGATATACATGTTTATATACATGTGGATATACATTCATACGTACATGCATACACCCCCATACACCCTTACATACAATATATATATATATATATATATATATAATACAAAGAATATATATACATGTATACACACATATATGTACATACTTACATCTACATGTGTATATACATGCATATCAGGGTACAGGACGTTAGAACAATAAACTACAGACATATATATATATATATATA
>NC_068982.1:40150803-40153638 GCF_001194135.2 Octopus bimaculoides | reverse complement strand
TATATATATAGGTATGCATATATGTAGATATATATATGGATACATATATATATATACGTATAGATGTTTGTATGTATGTGCATAAATATCTAAACATATACATAACATACGTAAATACAAACATATATACGCATACGTACACAAGCTCACCTTTAATATTAATAGATACATATGTATATAGATATTATACATATGTATACATATTTATGTACACACATACTTATATACACACACATACATATATATTTACACATATGTTTGATTTTATAACAATGTATTTATACGTTTGTGTATATATTTAATGTTTACATACAGACACGCATATATATACATATATACGGATATGTGTGTGTGTATGGATAGATAAAGAAATATACATATATATATATATATATATATATATATATATATATATATATATATATATATATATATGTATATATATTCATTTATTTATATATGTTTCAACAAGCAAAAAAAAAAAAAAATGATAAACATCGCAACAAAATCTGTGAGATTTTTAACAAGTTTACCTTATCCATGGCCGGGTTGGCTTTGCTTCGCCATCAAAGCTGGAACTCTTAATATCAAACTTTCCCTGTCGTTGCATTCCTGGCAGTAGCAACAACAGTAGAAGTGGTGCGATCGTACCGGACTATCTTGTCCAAAAAATTCTGTCACTTCTCAAGATCGATCACAATAAAATATGTATATATATATATATATATCCCTTGTGTTCTTCTAAGTAAAAAAACAAACAAACAAACAAACAGACAAACGAACTAACAAACAAACAATATTACACACTTGTCCAGGTACAAATTATTGCTGTTATTATTATTATTATTATTATTAATAATTTTTTTTTTTACGCTCCTGCTTTTCAACAAGCAGAACCGGCAAATATTATTAACAGTATTAATAAGTAGTAGTAGTAGTAGTAGTAGTAGTAGTAGTAGTAGTAGTAGTAATGGTGGTGTTGGTGGTGCTGGCGTTGATGACAGCGGTGGTTGTAACGCTTAATTTAATTCTTAAATTGATACTTCTCTATGTAAATATAGAAGGTGACTCTTTCTGGCGTTCTCTAATTAAGTTTCATCTTCCATTTATCATTTATTTCTAGCTTCTCTCATCCCCATCCTCATTCTTATTCTCATTCTCATCCAAATCCTTATATCCTTATATTCTCGTCCCTCTCCGCCTTCTCTTTTTCTCTCTTTTTTTATTTATTTATTTATTAAAACCAACACACGGACACACGCATGTTTACACTATCCTTTACGCCCAAACGCGCGCGTACACAAACACGTAAAGCGAACGCGCACGCATTTTATATTTATGTGTATGCGAGTGAGTGTCTCTCTGCGTATATATTATATTTATACAACCCACACTCATACATATATATACATATATCGACACATACATAGACACACACACACACACACACACACACACGCATACACACACACACGTATATATTTATTAAGAGAATATGAGAGAGAGAAAGAGTGAAAGACAGAGAGGCAGTATGAAGAAATTACCTCAGATGTTTACCGTTTCGCAATGTTAACTTCTTTCTCCATATCCCACCTATTCCTTCAATCTAATTCACTCTCTTCCATACATTCTTGGTTACACTACTTTCTCCACGATGCTGCTGCTGCTGTTGTTGTTGTTGATGTTGTTGTTCTTGTTGTTGTTCTAGTTCTTGTTCTTGTTCTTGTTCTTGTTCTTGTTCTTCTTCTCGTTCTTCTTCTTCTTCTTCTTCTTCTTCTTCTTCTTCTTCTTCTTCTTCTTCTTCTTCTTCTCGTTCTTTTCCTTCTCCTTCTCCTCCTCCTCCTCCTCCTCCTCCTCTCCTTCTTCTTCTTCTTCTTCTTCTTCTTCTTCTTCTTCTTTCACCTATTTCTCTTTTCTTTCCTATCTCTTTCTCCTCACCAACTTCATTTGTCTTGTCTAACACACACACACACACACACCTACCAACCCTCAACCCCCACACACACATTCACAACTACACAAACATATTATACACACTCTTTTTTCTGAGCCTGTTTCTTTCTCTGTCTGTCTGTCTGTCTGTCTGTCTGTCTGTCTGTCTGTCTGTCTCTCTCTCTCTCTCTTTCTCAGTCTGGAACCCCTCACATTTTATTACTCCTCCAAACTCACAGTTCTGTTCCTATCAGGCTTCTAACATTCTGCATTATATTCCAATTTCTTCCCTATTGCCGGCAGTCACGCATTTTTATTAGCCTTTTTTTGAAAAAAAAAATTCATTATTTTACAAGCAATTTCCGACTTTGGCACAGTTACGGACATGCATAACTACTTTCTGTCATCAATAAACACACACACACACACACACACAAACACACACACAAACACACACACATACACACACACACACGCGCACACACACGCACACACACACACACACACACACAAACACAGACACACACACACACACATGTATTATAATTACGCGAAATTGAATCGGATTGATATATGGGAGTCAGGCGTAGATACACAAACTGAAAGAAAACCCATTACGTATACATGAACACACATATTGATAAGTATATATGCGTATGCATGTGTGTAGGCATACAACTATCTTTCTCTCTCTCTCTCTCTCTCTCTCTCTCTCTCTCTCTCTCTGTCTCGCTCTCTATTTATCTATCTATCTATAACATATAACATAACGAAGGTAGAACGTACATTAGATAGAGTATAATAATATTAATGAGCATTTACTTATATATTTACGAACATGTGCGAGTGTATATACCTTTTCCTTCCTTTCTTACACTGGTCCCGTAGCTGACCTGTCGCAAA
>NC_068982.1:40145796-40148523 GCF_001194135.2 Octopus bimaculoides | reverse complement strand
ATAGCATCGTGCAGAGTCTAGATGGGCCGTGTTCCTGTAATTCTTATCAGGGTGGATAATAATTCGCGTACCTAATACCCACGCACTTCACTCCAACGCCTCCTCAGCGGCTTATCATATGGTGGAGACAGCTGGTTTTGAACAATGGTGCTGCGTCGAGATACCGAAACCCAAATCTTTTAGGGATTGCTTTGACGCCAGTCCGAATGGCGAGACCAGAGCTTACTATTTCGAGGTTCTTCACAGGCCTTCAGGCTACCACAGCGATCCGGGGTCAGCGAAGGTGTAACCATACTTCAGTCTGCAAAATGCCCCACTACTTTGGTATCTCCTAGAAACACATGACTGGGACGTAGGGATTGGGTTATGGATCTGTATGTTTGTAAGTATAGACAAATATAAGCCCATAATGTGAAGAAGAATCAGCTAAAGTGAGAAGTCAATTCTGAAACTACAGTTAAATATTCTCTTTGAAGCTGAAACATCACAAATTTCCTCATGTCCAAACTACAGACGATATTGGGGATCCCGACCAAAAGGACACGTGGGAAAATATGAATATAAGAAAGTGGATGGGAATATTTAAATACTGTATCAATTTCTGGTTAGAAAAAATAAAATAATCCAAAAACATTGCGGAACGGTGACATTTTTTTGAAAATAGTGAAGGCAATTTGCCAGCTAGCGGAGAGAAAATGTGGTTTTAATAAACGATAGAAATATTTATATGAATAGATATCTCGCAATACCGGTGCGATAATTATAAAAAATAACTGCGTGCGTGTATACAGAATGAACTGTCCAAAGGAAATAACAAAGCATTTTTTTGATGCCTTTAAAACATAAATTTCTTAAAGTAGATGCCAAAAAATCGAAATAAATCTAAAATTTTTGGATTATTCTAGAAATTAACGATTTGGGGGCGCATAGTATAAAAGTATTTTGAATCATAACCTCAGTTTTTAGATCTTTCGTTTACAATATGAATATCTTAAACTAATTTTAATCATTTTTTACCTAGGCATAATTTACAGCACATGTTTTAAAGAAATCTGTCATGTACATATCGAAGGGCCTGTCCAAGAATTTAACAATCTATTATTAATACTGTCAGGGTTGTTACTTTTTAAGACCAAATATGCTTAGAAAGTCTCATTGTCCATCTCTGAATTGTTTCTTAAATGAATAGATATCTTGATGTAAACGAGCCTTGAAGCAATATTACCAATCTAATATAACTCGTTGGCGTTCTGTTAATACCTTGTTGCATTTAACCACAACTTAC
The DNA here is from genome assembly GCF_001194135.2 of Octopus bimaculoides. Lineage (NCBI taxonomy): Eukaryota > Metazoa > Mollusca > Cephalopoda > Octopoda > Octopodidae > Octopus > Octopus bimaculoides. Next base: position 40,147,238 of record NC_068982.1, on the reverse strand, counting down.
TGAGGATATTGTTAATCAAGTACCATTGAGTCGGCAATTATTTCGGGAATTGAAATAGCAAATAGAATTGACTGTATTTTTATTGTTAGGAAGGCATTTGAAATAGAAATGGTTAATAAAATTTGTAATTTTTATTTTAGCAAGAATAGCTTACATTAATCACGACTCCATTAATGATCTCATGATAGAGATCGGAAAATATAAGGAAATACCATTAGATTTAAGAAGCAGTCTGTTAATAAGAAAATAAATAATTTGGTTCGCCTCCACTTTCTCACTAAATGTTAAAATTAACGTAGGCAAGAGAACTTCTGTCTCTCTCAGATAAGCGTTACAAATACAGGAGAATTTTTCTTAGATTCTCGATTAAAATATCATACAGCTGCTGTTCAACACGAAAAACTTAATCATTCATAAACATCACCAAAAGCCCACTCGCAGTTGTAATTGCCGAGATTTTTATGCTTGTTAATTTGATCGAGCGTGTTAGATTAAATCTGTCACAGCAACGCGTCATGATAACCTAGCCGAAAGAATCACATCGGGTTATGCGAAGGTGATTTCATAGAACGTTTTGCAAACCACTTATCTTCTTTCCAACACAGTGACAAAATTAAAGCTACTAAGTTGGCTAGCCACGTACGAGGCTTGAAGACCAATTCCACACCACATGCAATCAAGTCGAAAATCGTAGAGAAATTTATGGTAATATGTCAATAGATCTAAGAAACGCAACTTATGCAGAGCTGAAAGACTGCATATTCTTTTTAACTCTAAGAATTCCACTGCACCACTGAATTCCAGATCAAAAATTTACGGCAAATGCAGACATATGGAAAATTTATTTTGGCGATCTGGAAGACAACAGCCTCTCCGGGTCGAGCAGCTGTCTAGCCGACTTTGGGCCCCTTTTCGTCAAATCATTCTGCAACCAGTTTTATTACGTCTTTACGGTGAAAGTGAATATAACTCTAATTTTTCTTTCTTTTTCCTATTCTTTTCTTTCTCCGCTTTTTTCACTCCTTCCATTTTTTGAATCTACATTCTTCTCGATTTTTCTCGTCATTTCTCTTGTTCCAGTGTCCTTATTTGTAAATTGAATAGGTATTGTTCTCAGAGCATGGAGGTTACTTGAAGGCACAAGGAATGTTATAAGAACTTGCCTAAAGTAACGTCTCTAATGCATGAAAATAATAGTAGTTCGTGCATCTATCTATCTATCTATCTATCTATCTATCTATCTATCTATCTATCTATCTATCTATCTATCTATCTATCTATACACAAATACGCACGCGCGCGAATATGCATGTATGTATTATTATATATACTTCTGAGCCTCTTAATACTTTGTATTGCTACATCCTAGCGTTGTTGTTTTTCTCCTGTGTTCTTTTCCTCCGTTTCATATATATATATATATATATATATATATATATATA
>NC_068982.1:40141992-40145682 GCF_001194135.2 Octopus bimaculoides | reverse complement strand
ATATAGGTGTGTTGACGAAAACATGAAGATAGAATTCAAAACATGAGAAATGTGTCTGTATTTTTTTTATTTACTCCAGGGCCAAGAGTTTCGTGCGTAAGGGTCAACACACCCAACAATCTTCAATCACTCTCTAACTTCTGCCAATTATTTAAAGAAAAAAAAAAACAGACACAAAAGTAGTGTCAAAATGTTCCCTGACTAGTTTGTATAATAACAATAACTTATTAAACTAAATTTTAACATCATCTCTTTTGAAATAGTGGCCTTGCAGTAATACACTGATCTCAGTGTTCCTTCCACTTCCGGCCTGGAAGTCATTTTTCGTGAGAGAATCGAGGACCTTCTGCGATTCGGTTATGATCTTCACAATGGTGTTAAAACGGTGACCTTTGAGCTGCCTTTTCAATTTAGGGAAGAGATGAAAGTTCACGAGTGCTGAATCTGACGAATAGGGCGGGTGCGGAAGCAACACCATGTTTTTGGCCACAACTCACGAGTTAGGAGTGCTCGGTGTCAGAGTTTATTGTCATCGTAAAGAATCCAATTGTTCGTCCTCCAAAGATCCGGTCTTTTCGCAGACTGTCCTCCTTCTGCTATTGTGACGGCTACTGCTTCGTCTCAGATCATATCCGTAGACCCAATTTTTGTCATCAGTGACGATCCTCGACATGAAAGACGGGTCATCAACAGCTCGTCGACGGAGATCTTGGTAGACTTCGACGCGATGTTCTTTCTACTCCGTGGTCAGCAGGCGGGGGGAGAAATTTGACAGATACACACCGCATGTTCAATTCAGAGGTTAGGATTGCCTGCACAAATACGACATACCAACAACACCAGCAATGTCAATGAGTATCCTCCGATGATCCTCATGCACAACCTGATGAATTTTTCCCACATTTCCGGGGTAACGCTCGTAGTAGGTCTTCTAGACTGCTCATCGTCTTCCAAGGACGTTCTCCTGCTTTTGAAGCACCCACACCATGCGAAACATTGCGTACGACTCATTGCTCCCACGCCTGAAGCTTACCAAAGTATGCTCAATCTCTGTGTAGTAGACTTCCTAAGTTTAACGCAAAATTTCACGTTGGCACTTTGTTCCAACTTCCTGTCTATGGCAAAATCGCAGACTACAGCATGGATGTGATCACAAAAACACAAATTTCACAACTTGCAAAGTAAACACAGTGATGCAACTCGGTCAGGTGCCTCATTAAGATCACTACTAGCTCTTATTGCGCACACAACCGTGTGCTGCCATCTGTTGGCGCACTACGTTACTACTGCTTGAGTATATATATATATATATATATATATATATATATATGGTGTATATAGATATATAATTCATATCCATATACTTAGTAGTGTATTAATGCATGAATATATACTTACATATGAATTCATTTATACATACATATGTATATATATATATGTATATATGCATGTTTGTGTATATATGCGTGCATGTAAGAATGCATATACATATACATATACTGATAAAAACAGTAGAAACACACAGACACAATACTTACACGCACACGTATATCAACATATAATACTTAGAAAAATACACAAACTAAGATGGGCTCAGATACATAAATTTATTTGTGCAGTCCAACATACAGAATAATATATATATATATATATATATATATATATATTTGCACGTGCATGTAGATACACGACATATTATGTTTGTTTCAAAATAATGATACTTTCATTTTTCTTACTATATTTATACGAAGAAAATGTGTTTTTATGGTTGAAACTTTTCTCTCTCTCTCCCTCTCTATATTCTCCCTTTGTCCCTCCCTTTTCTCTCACTCCCTTGATCACACTACCTCTGTCTATATCTATCTATCTACCTATCTATCTATCTTTCTATCTTTCTATGCGTTTACAAATACGTAGATACGTATTTGTATACGTATGCGTCTGCAACAATCACATGCACTCATATAATATATGCATATAAATTCATATATGCATACATACTATATATATTTATATATTTATATATATATATATACATATATAAACATATATATATAAATATATATATATTTATATTATATAGATATATGTATATACATACATGTTCATATATATATATATATATATATATATATATATATATACATACATATACATGCGTGTATGTGTGCTCGTATAGACCTCTGTATGCTGTTGTTACTACACGCACTTATATACATCGATAATACTATTATTTTCAAATTTATATAATAGTATGCTAATGCGCATACATATGCAGCACACCATCATACATACACACCCTCATACACAGTGGCATAAACACGTATACACGCAAACACACGTGCAGGCAAATACACATCTGCTCTGGCACAGACAAGTAAACACGTAACTTTGCAAATGAAAGCACCTAAGCCTCTTTAAAATAGGACACCTGTTGTGTCTCCATATCTCCGCCACACACACACACACACACACACACACAGACACAGATACACAGATACACACATATATATATGTATATATATATATATATATATGTGTGTGTGTGTGTATGTGTGTGTGTGTGTGTGTGTGTGTGTGTGTGTGTGTGTGTGCCTACATACATGCTGAAACAAACGTAAGCAAGCATCTGTGTGTTATGCATGTATAGCAGACTAGTTTTTATGTAAGTGCTTCAAAGAAGTTCTTAATCATTATCTTAGTAATCAATAAAATAGTTTTTCGGAAATTGTAGGCTTAAAATCGTGCGTTTAAATCCAAACTTAAGGTAGTTCTACATTAAAAATAACTGCAGCATTGAAATATAACTTCTGCAACGCCAATAACAAGCACAACATCAACGGCCAACGAGTACTAACTACATTTAGAAAGTGATTTTTTCTCATTTGTTCTTAGTGCACGTAGAATCTGCGAATTATTGCTTTGTACTAGCAATAACAAAACAATAATAATAATAATGATAATAATAATGATAATAATAATAATAATAATAATAATAATAATCTTTCTTATTATGGTCTCAAGGCCTGAAATTTAGGGTCAGGAGACTAATTGATTACACCGACCCCAGCACTTGACTGGTATTTATTTCACCGTCTTCGAAAGCATGAAAGGTAAATTCGACCGCAGCGGAATTTAAACTCAAAACGTAGCGACGGATTCAATACCATTAAACATTTCGTCCACCATGCTAACTGTTCTGCCAGCTCGCTGCCTTAATAATAATAGCGGCTTCAAATTGTGGCGCAAGCCTAGCAATTTCGGAGGAGGTGGTCACAAGGCTAGCAATTTCAGAGGAGGTGGTAAGTCGGTTACATCAAGCCCAGTACTCAACTGGTACTTATTTTATCGACCCCGAGAGGATGAAAGGCAAGATGGGCTCAGATACATAAATTTATTTGCGCAGTCCAACATACAAAAAGAATTATATATTTGCACGTGCATGTGCATACACAACTTACTGCGTTTGTTTCCGACCTCGGCGGAGTTTGCACTCAGAACATAAAGACAGATGAAATACGGAAAATCATTTTGTCTGGCGTGCTAACGATTCTGGCAACTCACCGCTTCAAATAATAATGATGAAGGAAAGTGTTGTATACAATGCTCAGGTGCACAACAAAACACACACACACACACACACACACACACACACACACACACACACACACACACACACACACACACACA
>NC_068982.1:40141643-40141932 GCF_001194135.2 Octopus bimaculoides | reverse complement strand
TATATATATATATATATATATATATATATATGGCTTATTTAAGTTTCCGTCTACCAGATCCACTCACAAGGTTTTGGTCGGCCCGAGGCTATAGTAGAAGACACATACCCAAGGTGCCACGCAGTCGGACTGAACCTGGAACCATGTGGTTGGGAAGCAATCTTTCAACTACATAGCCACTCCTGCACCTATATATATGTATGTGTGTGTGTGTGTGTGTGTGTGTGTGTGTGTGTCTGTGTGTGTGTGTAGCAGGTTGAAAAGGAACGCACGAGTTGATATGTATAAG
>NC_068982.1:40140565-40141633 GCF_001194135.2 Octopus bimaculoides | reverse complement strand
ATTATCTATGACTTCCTTCCATCTATTTACAAGCTTTTTAATCCCATCAATGTAAAACTCTTTTGGTTTCAAAGCGAAGAACTCTGAAATGTCAGTTTCGAGCTTCTGGCTTGCGAAAGTTATGTCCCCTAAGTGATCCTGTAAACTACGAAACAAATGGTAGTGTAAAGAAGCTAGGTCGGGAGAATAAGGTGGATGAGGAATTTTTTCCCAACCAAGCTCTTCGATCTTCTGTGATGTGATCTTTGCAGTGTAGGTCGCGCATTGTCCTGATGAAACATCACTCCTTTTCGATTCACTAAAGCGGTTTTTTTCTACAAAGCTTGGTTCAAATGCTCTAATTGCTAACAGTAGACTTGAGCATTGATTGTTGAATTAGGTGGTAACAATTCAAAGTGAATTACTCCTTTGCAATCACACCAAGCCACTGTTTACGACGTTTAACATTTCGATAGAAGATCCATTTTTCGTCACCAGTCACAAGTCTATCCAAAGAGGGTGAAATACGTTCGCGAGAATGGAGAGGAGAGCAGTTGTCAACTCAGGAATTGCGTTTGCTTTCGGACAATTCACGAGGCACCCATTTTTCAAGTTTAGGAACCTTTCCAAATTGTTGAAGATGACGATGAACAATAGTATGGCTTGAACTAAGCTTTATTGCCAATTCGTCAACTGATAATGCAGGATTTTCTTCAAGTAATGCCTCAATGTATGTATGTATGTATGAATGCATATGAATATGTATATATAAGTATTGAAATATATCACATGCAAACAGAAATATACCAAAGCATGCACTCATATGGGATAATATTAGCAGATTTGTCTACCATACGCAAGAGCATGGACGGAGAAGCAATATGCTTTAATCTTTGATGAATTGTTTACGCGATTATGATATATCAGCCGAGACACTTTCATGGTATTCACTGCGGGAAGGGATTTATCTATCAATCTATCTCTCCGTCTCTCTCCCTTTATATATATGTGTGTGCGTGCGTGCGTGTGTGTGTATGTGTGTGTGTGAGTGTTTGTGTATATACATATATATATATATATATATATATA
>NC_068982.1:40136961-40138334 GCF_001194135.2 Octopus bimaculoides | reverse complement strand
AGAGAGAGAGAGAGAGAGAGAGAGAGAGAGAGAGAGAGAGAGAGAAAGAGAGAAAGTGAAACAGAGATAATAAAATGATAACCAGGAAGTTATCTATCTATTTAACAATCTATATTACTTACACATAAAAAATAATAACTTTACCCACGATATACATTCACACATAACCATGTTTATTTGGAATGACTAATAATAACAGGACATATAAATGTAACAAACCTTACGAAAGTGAGGCTAAGTCGTATCAGCAGTCACCATCACTGTTTACCACAGTTAGTCGGTTTGCCTATAAAACCATGTGTTCCGCATTCTATTGCCTACATTTTATTGATCTATATTTTTTCTTCTTCCTTTCTGAATGTATACACACCTATATATACTATTGATTGCATACGCAAGCGATGCCTAAAGTATATCGCCAAGCTTTAATTTCCCAAGTAATATTTCACATTCAAGCGGGGAATAATTTTCGAAACGTGTTTCTTTTCCTTAATAACATTGATGGTCTCTACTTCGTCAAGTGACAACCGTATATTCTACATAATTAAAAACGAAAAAAAACAGAAAAGAAAGGAAACCTTTTTCCGATTTTGATTTGTTGGCTACGAGCCAACTCAGTTCTCCAGCGCTGCTCATGTCCTCGAAAAGAAAAAGAAGAAAATGTACATAAATGTCTCACAGTCTTACATTGCAGTCTTCTATAAAACATAGTGTGTGATCAATCAAATGATTGCATTATTTCAGCGAAAGAAAGCGGCGAGCTGGCAGAATCGTTAGTACACCGGGCGAAATGCTGCTAAACATTTCGCCCGTCGCGATGTTCTGAGTTCAAATTCTACCGAGGTTGACTTTGTCTTTGATCCTCTCGGTGACGATAAACTCTGGGGTCGGTGCAATTGACTAGTCCCCTACCCACAAATTTCAGGCCTTGCACCTTTAGTAGAAAGGATTATTTCAGCAAAAGAGCTGAGTGATCGCATCAACAGCTAGAAATATAGCATCTAAATTCCTCCTCAATTCAAATCAAACCATAACATTTTGGAAAAAAAAAAAGAAAGAAAGAAAGGGAGATTTTGGAGGAGTGCAATTCCAAATACACAATCTCTTTTATCTTTTAGTTCATATCTGTCATAGTCATTGGGCTACGTCTGTGCTGAAGCATTGTCTTGAAGGACTTACTCAAGCAAATCGCCACCAGTACTTATCTTATTCAGTTACTTATTCTATCGTCTCTTTTCCTGGACCGCCGAGTCACCGCGATGTCAAAAAACCAACACCTATCGTCAGGCGTTAGTAGGGGACAAACACAAAGACAAACAACATCTCTCTCTCTCTCTCTCTCTCTCTCTCTCTCTCTCTCTCTCTCTCTCTCT
>NC_068982.1:40135311-40136343 GCF_001194135.2 Octopus bimaculoides | reverse complement strand
CTAGGGGTCAGCCACACTTAAGTGGCAATATACTACACTTTATCGTGCAGTTACTGTTAATACTTCATTTAGAGAATTAACATTGCTTGTTTTCACCTTTTCGATATCAGTGAAGAATTTCACTGGAAAAGAAGATATAAGATTGCCAGGTTTTTGTCTCTCTCACCAAGGTCAGCAGCTATCGAACGCCGACGAAGGGAAATAACCCTGAAATCCGGATCCGTTCGTGCTGCAGATGTTGGTGAGAGGGATAACTTCCCTTGGCAAACAGGACACAGTCGTGTGTCGATAAGCCAGCTGGAAGAGATGTCCTCCTGGGGCTAAAAGCAACAGTAACATCCACCCCATGCTGTTGTATCTAAACTATCTAATATTGAAAAGGAAAAATAAAAATAAGCATGACAATGACTAGAAAGCCTTTAGTATAGTTATATATCTAGTCGATCATGGCTGATATGATGCGAAACAATCACAACAAATGGAAACCGATTTAAAATAATATCAACAACAATCATTATTTCAAATTGGTTTCAATCCCCGTTTATAGCCATTCTCAAACCGGATGTCAAGTTTTCGATGAAAAAAAAGTAAATAATTTTTTATTTGTCTTGTAGTAGACTTAACTGAAACATTAAACTTTATATGGTTTTCTCTTCGTGTCTGAGATATTGCATCAGTGTAAAAAAATTCTTTATATAAAGGCCTTTGTTGTAGAATGTTTTGAAGTAAATCTGGATACGATTTTAATTACGATTTGGAACTGTTTCATTGCCTCACATGTTTCAGTTACTCTTAAGAAAACTGAGTTTCATAGTTCCTCGCGTTCTCTATTCTATTAAAGCAAACAAATAAATGCATACATATTAATGAAATATGCAAACAGGTTATTGCCACGGTATGTTATCTAGAGAATATCTGTTGATCTGGAAGTAAAAACAAGATTTACAAAATTTTGATCGTAATTTTCACTACGCACGCATGCACACACACACACACACACACACACACACACACACACACACACACACACAC
>NC_068982.1:40132835-40134523 GCF_001194135.2 Octopus bimaculoides | reverse complement strand
ATATATATATATATATATATATATATATATATATACATATGTACGTATGTATGTGTGCGTATATGTTTTTTTTTTGTCTGTGTTTGTCTCCCCAACATCGCTTGACAACCGACGCTGATGTGTTTGCGTCCCCGTAACTTAGCAAATCGGAAAAAGAGACCGATAGAATAAGTGCAAGGCTTACGAAGAATAAGTACCAGGGGCAACAGAAAGGAACACGAGGAAATAAGCAGAGAAAGAATAATAAAAAACTTGAGAATAAAAGATATATACGTATGTGTGTATGTGTGTTTCTTTGTGTCTGTGTTTGCTCCTCATCACCGCTTGAAACCGGTGTTAGTGGATTTACGTCCCCGTAAATTAGCAGTTCAGTAAAAGCGACCAATAGCATAAGTACCAGGTTACAAAAAATAACGCCTCCGTGTCGATTTGTTCGACTATAACCCTTCAATGCGGTGTACGAGCATGACCACAGTCAAATGACTGAAACAAGTAAAAAAAAAAATATAAGAAAAAGAAAAACATTTTAATCACTAAGGAACGTTTTAATTCTCATTCTTAATCTCAACAAATACTCAGTTCTGTTCTGTGTGTGTGTGTCTAAGTGCTTTTACATGTATGTGTGTATGAGTGTCCATATGTATATGGATACGTATACATGTGTGTATATATATATATATATATATAATACAAAGAATATATATACATGTATACACACATATATGTACATACTTACATCTACATGTGTATATACATGCATATCAGGGTACAGGACGTTAGAACAATAAACTACAGACAACGGAACGAACACATAGGAAAACGGAAAGCCCCTTGGAATATCCCTTCATCAGCTGTCTCTATTCTATCTAGACGTTTCGAAGACCAATACGGGGTACTTTCCTGAGGTTTTGAGACTTATTTAGGAGAGGCAGTTATAAATGCCCTAGATTATTGTAATTTGAATATTTCATTACTAGACATCGAACAAGCTGAACTGCCAACATTCATCGTTTCAGATTGAAAGTTACAAAAGCAACGGCACTTTCAAAACACTCTACTAAACATTGCTTCTCGCAGGTGACTAGTGTTCATACTGTAGTCGTGACTTGTAGAAACTGGCTAAACTAAGCAAAAACACTGCAGAAAATTTATGAAATGCTCCAGTCTGCTTATAGATTAACTTTTTCGGTGGCAGAACAGGTTCAAGGATGGTAGGATGGTGACGGACGATGAGAAATGTAGGAGAGAAACGGATGTTAGAACATCAGAGCTGGTTGAGAAAATTCGAAGTTTTCTAAATGAAGACTGTCGTGTGACAATAATGACAATAATCATGTTATTTAGAGTTGGCGTGGCGATTGCTTACGGAAATATTCAAGATGATCTGAACATGCACAAAATTTGTGCGAAGTTTGTTCCCAGTGACGAGCATCATGGTCACCAACTACTTTACAGAGACGGGCATGAAAACTGCCCCTCACCCACACTACAGTCCAGACTTTGCTTCCTGGGACTTTTGGTTGTACCACAAGCTGAAAGAGAATTTCAGCGTCACTTGTATTGAAGGTGAAGGAAGCTGTGACAAGGGTCCTGGCCACCTTCACTTTCGAGGTCTTACATGCAGCATTCACGAATGGTTGAATCGCTACTTGAAATTATTGTCTGTCTTGGAAATGTCTAAATACTGA
>NC_068982.1:40130051-40132670 GCF_001194135.2 Octopus bimaculoides | reverse complement strand
CTATGTATATACACATACATACACACACACACACACACACACACACACACACACACACACACACACACACATATATATATATATATATATTTGCAGTTTCAGCTCAGAGCTGTAGCCATGCTGATGCACCACCGTTTTGCTACACTGTTATTGCGGAGATTCTCCTCCAATATGTGGCTCTTGGTGAAGAATGGAATTTGATGTAGCTACCCTCATTTGCACCTCGTACCGTGAGGTAGGTTCATCTGGGACTCTCAACTGGAAGAGGTCCAGCCTTGATTTAAAAACGCCTATATCTACTTTCTGCAGGTTTCTCAGGCTCTTTGAGAGAATATTAAATAGTTGTGGGCCCCTGAAACCCACGCTGTGGCAGTAACTGATCTTGAAGCGCGATGGCATTGCTGAGATCTTTGGTACTATGTAGTGTCGACTCGTTCTGGCATTGGTGTAGCTTTCAATGCCAAAATTTGGCACAATTCCTTCCAGGATCTTCCAGATGTATATTATTGCATACCTCTCCTGCCTTCGCTCCAGGAAGTAGAGACTTAGCTGTTGCATCCTTTCCCAGTGGCTGGGCTGTAGCAATGAGACGATCGTCTTAGTGAAGTATCGCTGGATCGCTTCAAGATCCGCTCTTAATTTTACACTGTTGGGTGACCATAGCTAGGAGCAGTAATCCAGGCGGCTGAGGATGAATATTCTCCAGAGGACCATCATGGTTTCCTTATCTCTAGTTCTGAATGTTCTCAGGATCCATCCAGCCAATCGTCTGCACTTTGTCGACATCCTGGCATTGTGCACTTGGAAACAGTTATCATCACACATACCGATACCCAGGTCCCTTACTGATTTAGGCTCTGGGATTGTAATTCCCTGTGGACCAGTGTACCCTGTAATTTTCATATAGAGTTTTGGACGCTGGTAGCGCAGGGCTTGGAATTTTTCAGCATTAAACTGCATATTATTATCCACAGCCCATCTGTAAATTGATTTGAACCCCCGCTGCTGGTGTGCAACATTGCTGGGGTTTTGTATTTTCTGCGAGACTTTACAATCGTCTGCATAGCAGGCAAAGGTGTTTATTCGGGCAGTCGAGGGCATATCTGCGAGGGTCTCTATAAAAAGCAGCGGTCCCAAGACAATGCCCTGTGGAACACCGCTCACAATTTGTGTTTTCATTGAGGTGGCTCCATTGGCCACTACTACTTGACTTCTATCTTTCAGAAAGTCATGTAACCATATTTATATATATTTACATACCGGAGTAAGCTCATAAATGTGAAACAAGGTAGAAAAAGAGTACTCAAATACCAGATGTAGAGTAATATGCTTTATTTAAAAGCAGCAGAAAATATAACAAAAACTGTCCGACGAACGTGAACGTGAAACTCTGAGTAACAGCTTTTGTTATATTTTCTGCTGCTTTTGAATAAAGTATATATTTACATATTTATATAGGTATGTATGTATATAGATACATGATATATATGTTTGTGTGTGCGTGTGTGCGTTTGTGTGTGCGTGTGTGTGTATATATAATATATATATATATATGTAGCATATTTATAATTGTGTGTGTGTATATAAATATATATATATACAAAGATACATATATATGTTACATATATATTATATATATATATATATATATATATATATATATATTATATATATATATATATGTATGTATGTATATATATATATTTCTACACACGTACGCGTGCGCACACACATATGTCCATAAGTATGATTTGACAAACACATTTACGGACGAGAATTAATTTTTTTCTTCTTATAAGTCTTTAATTAATTAATGATGTTATTAATTTGGTTAAACGAGATGTATAACTGTATTGGGAATACTTGGAGACACTGTTGCTATCATATTAATTAAAAGATTAGGTTTAGTTGGTGATTATTATAAAAGGATTACTATTGTAATATCGTTGCCAGAAAACATTATAAACGCTAATTCGCGGCAGAAAAGAGAATTTGGCCTGTGGAGGAAACTGTAACCATTACGTGTCTAACACGTGATTACACAGGATAAGGCTCTGTAGCGTGGTCGATAACAAGACTACCTGCGAAACAATAATTAGGTGGTTCAAAATCAGTCAGCTAGTTTATACCAAATCGCGAACTCGTGGTTGTAATACCTTATGTGTGCAAAAGGATTTATCGAACACATAAGCGGTATATCTAATTTCATGCGTTCGCTTGGTTCGAAGAGTCCAATCCCGATGGAGTGGCATGGATTTGCTAGTCGTATTATGACGAATTGCTAAGAATTTCACTCGTGATTGGTAGGTCTTAAATTCGAACGCGCGGCGTAACCTCTCGAGTAAGTATCTGTTACCATAATCTTGTGTATATCTAATCATTGTGAATGAAATTGATTTAACGAAAAAATTGTGTGGAAGCACATCAGATGGACTGTGTTCGTAATTTAACGGTCCAGCGTCGTCAAGTTTGTCACAAGTGAGAATTAAGTACACACGTATCAGTGGGAAGTTCAATCTCTCTCTATCTCTGTCTGTCTGTTTGTCTGTCTGTTTGTCTGTCTGTCTCTCCGTCTGCCTGTCTGTCTGTCTGTCTATCTCTATCTCTCTCTACACATAT
>NC_068982.1:40128395-40129788 GCF_001194135.2 Octopus bimaculoides | reverse complement strand
TATATATATATATATATATATATATATATATATATATGTGTGTGTGTGTGTGTGTGTGTGTGTGTGTGTGTGTGTGAGTGTGTGGCTGTGTGGTAAGTAGCTTGCTCACTAACCACATGGTTCCGGGTTCAGTCTCACCGCGTGGCATCTTGGCCAAATGTCTTCTACTACAGCCTCGAGCCGACCAAAGCCTTGTGAATGGATTTGGTAGACGGAAACTGAAAGAAGCCCATTGTATATATGTATGTGTATGTTTGTGTGTCTGCGTTTGTCTCCCCAGCATTGCTTGTCAACCGATGCTGGTGTGTTCATGTCCCGTCACCTGGCGGTTCGGCAATAATGACCGATAGAATAAGTACTAGGCTTACAAAGAATAAGTCCTGGGGTCGATTTGCTCCAGCATGGCTGCAGTCAGATGACTGAAACAAGTGAAAGAGTAAAGAGTATATATTAGTGCGTTGTAGTTCGCTTGAAGCATTGTAATATTGAAGTAGGGAAAAAGAGAGAAAATAGAAAGTTTCTGAAAATGTGGTAAGTTTAATAAAACGTTTATATTTCAGGCGTAAAGGTTCATCATCAGAAGAGAAGAACACTCTGTGTAAAGTCCCGTTATGTAAGTTTCGTTAGCCTATTCAAATTCCCTAGCATTATATAACAGCTGCAGTCCCTCTCCAAAGGTAGGCGTAACCGACGTTTTCGGTGCTCCACATTATGGTGTAAGCCAGTGTTTGGAGAGAAACTAGAAAAATTCTGACAATGCAGAAAGTTTCTCAGATTGTTCGTCTTTTGACGATGAGCCTTTACGCCTAAAATATAGAGAATATCTTCAACTTTCCCGCATCGTCAGAAGCTTTCTTTTTTCTCTCTCTTTTTACCTTCTTATGTATTGAATTATCATTTAAATATACATGAGCATGTCTAGATATGCAATTATGTGCATGAGAATACATACATAAAACATACAAATCTGCACATGTACATGCATACATACATACATACATGCATACATGCATACATACATACATACATACATACATATATACATACACACAAACAAAAATACCCTGTTGTTGATGTTGAAATTCCAATGAAAGAGCCTTGTATCAAGATTAGAAACCGGCTTTTTCTCTATTGGCCAATAGCTCTTGAAATAAAACTATACAATGACATACATACATACACACACATAGACGCATATGCATATGTACATATACATACACACATACACACATATATATATACAAATATACAGACACATACATATATATATGCCCACACACGCACCAACACCGCATTTACACATTCACACACACAAACACACAAACACTCACACACACACACACACACACACACACACACACACACACACACACACACACACACACACACACAC
>NC_068982.1:40124312-40127244 GCF_001194135.2 Octopus bimaculoides | reverse complement strand
ATATATATATATATACATACACGCCATGCATAAGTTTGTGTTATTGCATATGAATATTCGTGTCCGTATGTCTGCACATTTGCTTTCTTGTGCCTGATACTATTAATAGAATCTGAAAGAATAACTAATCTTTTTTTGCCATGTTCTATCTCATAATTTTCAATATGTCTGTTTTAAGAGAATTAAAAAAATACACAGCCAACTAGATAAAACAAGTTTAGAAGTAAAAAGGGAAAGAATGTGTAGCTACAGAGTTGATATAACAGAAAATGGAGGAAAAAAACTAGTAACTTATAGTGTTATCTCCCTTAGTTCCTAGGCCTTGATTGGTTAATCATACATAAATGGGGAAGCTGAAGATAGGGGTACTTTTTCTCAGTGTAAATTCATCAATATGTGTTTAAAAGCGTACAAACATACAAACATACACACATATATACATATACTCACGCTCTAATGCACATACAGACACACGTATATGTTGTGTGCGTGCATGGGTCCATGTGTGAATGTGTGCCTGTGTGCATGTGAACGTGTGCACGTGTGCATGTGTATGTATGTATGTGAACTGGCTTTAAATGTTAGACAAAAAAGGATTCTTTTCAACTACCGTACATCAATGACAAAGAAAAATGAATTAAACATGGAATAGACAGATTTCTTATTATTTTCCTTTATTGTTTTCGCTTCGTATCCTCTATTTTTTTACCGATCAACCAGCTCTCATGTCATCTATATCCCTTTCACACTGACTTATCCCTCCCTTCCCACACTCTCTGTGCTTGTGTGTATAAATGCGTGCGTGCATGTATGTATAGCTGTGTACGTATGTTTATAGTTTATATTGACGTTTTCAAACTTCAATCTACAACATTACTGTAGCATTGCTTGTTTTTACGCTTATATAACTTTTACAGCGTGTGACCCAGTCGATAGAAACGTGGACAATGCTATTTTACATGATTTGTTCGGTGACAGGTAACTTAAATGTTTAGATGAATAAAGTTTCTAATGTAAAGCTTGAACACAATGACAACACGGATCAGATCCTACTTTACCCATCAAGCAACATTATAACTTTGTTACCTTCAACGATATATGCAAAGGACTTCATCAATGAATTACATCAGAAAAGCTGTATACTGGAAATCTCTGTGACTAAATGATGATAAACTAGAGTATTTCTCGATTTATCTGCCACCAGAAGTGTCAGAATGCAAATTGCATTTAAGAAAGAAGTTTTGGAAAGTTTTGGACATAGGCGCGAGTATGACTTGTGGTAAGAGGTTTGCTTGCCAACCACGAGGTTTCGGATTCAGTACAATCGCGTAGCACCTTCAGCTTGGGACCTTTACTCTAGCCTTGGGCCTACCAAAGTCTTGTGATCGGATTGGGATGACGGAATATATTTGTAGGTATATACTGTATGTATTTGTGTTTTTGTGTTTCTGTCCGCCTCCCTTACCCGCTTGGCAAATGGGCTTGGTTTGCTTCTGTCCCCGTAACTTAGCAATTTCACAAAAGTACCGGTCTTTAAAAAATGTGCACTGGGTTCGATCTGCTCGACTATAACCTTCAAGACCGAGCCTCAGTATGACCGCAGAACAAAATAATTTAAAACAAAACAATTAACAAAATTTAGTACACCTCCACGGTATAAAGATATAATCATTACGAAATGGCCATGATAGTTGTCTAATTCCAGGCTTGGGAAAGCGTTTCAAAGATAATGTCAAGCTCCGACTAGCTGTGCATCCTGTAGATCTTCACCATGTATTGTAGACATTAGAGGTGTACCGTCACTTCCACTATATTCATACAGAGTGTCTGTGAGAGATAATATATCATTATAAAGATTTCACTAGTTTAAAACTATTAAAAGAAATATGCATTATGTTCTCTGGTGCGTTACAGATAGCTGTTTACTTTACTGTCTATCAAATATAGCATCAATCGCTGCTGTCATCAAAACTAATACTATCGCTAATTGTTTCTGTCTTCACTCTTTGTACAGAGATCATCCTCAGTGTCATCCAATACATTACTGATTCTACATTTTTCTATACTTTGGCTATTATTTCTCCTGTCGCAGATACCCGCGATGACTTCACTCATATAACAATGCAGTAGTAGATCGCTTCAGGCATTAAATAGCCAGCAAACATCACTTCTCAGCGAAAAACATTTGAGAAATGAACGAAACATGCAGTGGTTGTTACTTCAACGATAAAATACCAGGGGTCACTGCTTTGTTAGTTTCTAATTTCTCAAATTATTTTCTTTCTTTCTGTCTAAACTGGTGCTACATCTGCCTGGCTACAAGAAGCATGAAAGGTGTCTTCATTGTTGATTCGCCAGAGATCAGACGAAATAACTGGCGTTTGATTATGTGCCAATAAATTTTTGTAAGCATCTTACTAGTTACCATGAAATACAATGTTACCAATGTTGCAGTACATTTTTTTGTTGGCCATATTCAAACTATTATGCCTATTCTAACATTATAATACTAATAAGGGTGTAGTATTCTAACATTACCATACTAATCAATATTATAAACATAGGGATGTATTTATTATAAATTAATTGTAAATGCTAGCTTCTATATAATTTGAGACTAATTTTCTGTTGATGATTGGACTCAAGCGCCAATCACCTCTGTAATATCTGATCCTGTAGTAATATGATGTAGGGGCTTTCCGGTTGTTGATTTACAAGAAAAACAACTACCTATGATTTATGATATATGGTAGCTTGAAATGAGGAGTAGATAGACAGCCGATAACTTATGAGGGGTCCTTTCTCTGTGTTTACTTGTCCTGCTTTCCATTTTTTCTCGTTCTTTACGTATTTAACTCGTCTGTTTCCGTATTTCATGATGTTTGCACCTTTGGTGACGACCTGTATCCATATATGCAGGTGTGTGTGCATA
>NC_068982.1:40122537-40124302 GCF_001194135.2 Octopus bimaculoides | reverse complement strand
GTGCGTGTATGTGTGTGTGTGTGTGTGTGTGTACACCAATATAAAATATTTTTGCGAACGATCATACAACTCACGTGTTCAAGAAATATCTGAAAATGATTGACATTCAAGAGCTCAGTAAGAAATGAAAAGTTGTTTACAATTGCTATATGTTGTGAGCAATACAGTGCGTGCCAGAAAGCTTTTATTAGGGTTGCACGGAAGAACGATACTATTTAATTATTCTCTTTAATAATAATCGAAAGCAGTCTAAATTGGTACACTCAGAGCAGAATTTACCCAACTAACACAACAACCAAATGTTTTCGAAATTTTGATAAATGCCAGAGAAGAACAATAGAGACGTGGATCTTAGTGAAAACGATAAATATTTATCGAACAGCATTAATGACAATCTATCTTGCTAACGTTACTGGTATAATAAGCAGTTAGAATATAAACATCAAAATACTGATGTGTCAGTAACATAGTCCATGTTACTGAAACTGCACTATTTTACATTAGCGCAGATTTACTGGCGGCAGCAGATCCAGTAAGAACGAGAACGCTAAAAGATATGTCTGTTTAAAAATATTTCTTCAGTCGTGGCATCAAATAATTCATAACTGATGTCATGAAATACGAACTCTTTCAACAACTTAAACGGGATCCCCTCTTCACTTCACATCCATTATATTTCCTGTCACCAGTACACTATGCTATTATCAGAGGCAACACCCCATACATTCATATGATGAAGCATCTGTATCAAGAGAGTTTAGACATAGTTGCTGCTGTGTTTATTGGTCATTCAAGTCAAAATCAATTTATTACAGTTATTGCATATATATGTCTTCGAAACTAATACTGTTGCTAACTGTTTCTGTATTCGCTCTCTTTATAGAGAAAATCATAGTTATTGCATATGTATATATAAATATGAGGAGCTGCTGAAAGGTCCATGGCTTTAAGGGTATCACGAAATTTCCGAGTTCTTCTACAGCGTTTAGAAAAACTGAACAACCGTTGCAGTAAATGTGTGAATATGAGAGGGTAATATATTGAATAAAATCATAATTAACTTATCCTCCTGTATTTTCTTTTACCCAAAGCCAAGAACTTTCCAATACCCCCTCGTATGTGTGTGTATGTGTGTATGCATGTGTGTGTATGGGGGTGTATATACACACGCACATACACATATACACATTTATACTCATATGTATGTATGTATGTTTTTTCGTGTATGTATCTATGCATGATTGAGTATGTGTATAGCCAACATATTATGCATTGTACCGTATTTAAAATGGTAATGATTCAAATGTTTTCTTGGGGAGGGAACAAAACAGAATAACATTTCTATCTAAACGAATATATATTTTCTTTGCCATATTTATTTCATTTCTATATTTTTAATTTTTTACTTTGTTAGCGACGGCAGCTTTAAAACGATTTAAAAGAAAAAGTGAATAAAAAAATTACACTAATTCTAAGAGTAAGAGATGTATTTTTATACTTGTTTCTTTGAGTAAAGCTAAAATTTGTACACGTATATTTATTGTGGCACTTATACCACACTCATTCATAAATCTATGCATACGTGCAAATATATTTAGATGTTACTATACATAAGTTTATACATGTACACACACACACGCACTGGAACACACATTTACGCATTTGTGTATATGTATGTCTGCGTATATTTATATGTATAGACACACACACACACACACACACACACACACACACACACACACACACACACACACACACACACACA
>NC_068982.1:40116543-40122300 GCF_001194135.2 Octopus bimaculoides | reverse complement strand
GAGAGAGAGAGAGAGAGAGAGAGAGAGAGAGAGAGAGAGAGAGAGAGTAAAAAAAATTATGTTATGGATATGGCTCCAAGCCTCATATCTTTTTTAACCTATGCCTGACAGAGATGAGAATCTGTCACTTCTGTCGCAAAAATAGAAAAAGTATATCGTTATTTTATTAGTGTTTGCAAAATAGGTGTCGTTCGAGGAAGACATCGAATCATTATTTAGTTTACGTGTTTGAAGAGTTATTAGAATACTGAGTAAATATACACAATGTCTTCATCATATCGTCTCGAGTTCCAGAACTAGTGCAACTGGTTTCTACAAATGTCGTCCAACTTCCACAAGTACGACTGCTTTTGCAACATATCGTCCGGCTTCCACTTATGCAAAAGCTTTTTAATATATTTGCACCCGTTGTTCAGGACAAATGTAGCTGTCTTCCACAAAACTTCTATAAGTTTGCTTGACATCTGTATATTCTGCGGGTGATTACCAGAAGTACGATTGACTTTTGCTGATGTGTCGATCAAGAAGGCAAAAAGTGGAAGAAAATATTTTGAAGCTTTAATTTTTCTATAAGTACACTCTTCATAGAACGAAGGATGAACACGTCTCAAGATGTTAAGAAAAAAATTATCCAAGTTCAATGTGCAAGTGTTCGAGTCCATTCATGATCAGTAAGTAAGGATTTGAAAATGAAACGATGTGAATGTGAGTTCTTATAAATGCTCATTTAGTATGTGTTCCAAAAATGATGTCTCAGAATCAATCAAATGTTTGACTGCAAAAGACTTATGAAAAGAAGGAAGGTATTGCATTTATATTATTGTAGGGTAGCATGCCTTCCACGCTTTACATATTAAAACGTGACTTAACCGATGGTTGTCTGAATGCCATTAAATAACACGACTACCAGTTCGAACTCGTCGAAATCTGGTTATTCATATGAATAAGGCTTCTGGAGTTATAGCAACTCTGGTGCTTATAGTTTCACTTGGAGAAATGTCTTACTCGGGGCATTATTATTGGACTTAAGTAAACATTTATCAGACTCTGTAATAAGTCTATAAGTTTTGTTGAGTAGAAGCATATTTTTAATAACATTGTGTACAATATTCCATATTTTAAAGTATGCTTATATATTATTCTTGTTATTTTTGCTTAGTCCCAAATTGGCACTGATGAAGGATGCTCTTGATATGATTTGTCTGGCTTGTTTCGAAGCGGAGTATGCACAAAATATTGCTAACAAATGTGTTCTGAACTTCTTTTAGACAGTGTGATGTGATTTAAAGTAGATATGGGTTCTATTTGTTGCAGGTCGAGATTTCTTCTTTGGCACGTACGTTTCTATCTTTGAAACATTAGATAATTAGCTGAATAATTTTTTTAGATACTATATAATTTTATTTCTCGCATAGTGGTGACTAGAAGAGAAAGTGGTCAGATTAGATTACAATGTCACGAATACATTACACTAATACATGTGATGATCATGGAGAAAACTGGAAGAATGACTTCAGCGTGAAAGTGGGTACTTTACATTTAACGGTCCTAAAGAAGAGACTATCACGGAAGAATCTGAATTTGATCGTCTAGAAAGAACAACCAAATCTTAAATTACACACTATGATCTAGAGATAAGGGACACATTTAAGGATGTAATTCTATATATATAAAACTTGATTTAAGCAAGCGTTACATATTCTTTCATTATTCGTCTGCTCAGTCATGGTTGATCTGGGGCTAAACGATTATAACTGGGTCATTTGCAGTGCACTTCACCTCCTTATACTATATAGAGAAAACTACTATCCGAATAAGTATTTCAAATTTTAGCACAAGGCCAACAAGATGACAGAAAATGAGCAAGTCGAGTGCATCGATCTAGTAAATGACAAGTACTTTATAATAATGTACCTATAAATTCAAAAGTAGGTTCTTATCACATAGTGTGTCATGCTGAATCTGCCGGCGAATTATGGATACACATGACTTTGTGATGCTCAACTATTTACACATTGATTTAAGTGCTCGTTATGCAGCTGATCGAACTCTTGAATCCTCATAGTTGAATGACGGAGACACCTCATATGCATATACAAACACACGCACACAAATGCACACATACTCAACACACATACATACCACACACACACACACACACACACACACACACACACAAATTCACGCACACTCAGTACGTACACATACACGCACACAAATAAATGTAAGATGTATATGTACGTGTTAACAGCTAAAGTAGTAAATCTGAAAAAGCAAAACTTTAAGTATCAAAGGCAAATAACATGTGACTGAAATCGAACTACGTACTTCTTAATAAAAGAGTGAAAATGCTATCTAATTCACTAAACTGAGTGCGTAGTATTTTTAACTCTTAGATTATTATAATATCTTTCTGCTTTTGCTATTCACTGTACAGATAGGTTCCTTCCACTAATGTCACTATAGCAATATATCTTTTCTTTAATCGTTGAACTGAAGAGAATTAATCCCTCGAAAGTTAATTTTATATCAACGGATAACTTAAACATTAAAATAAAGACATTAAACATTATACTCATGCGATCAACAATTAATGGTCTATGCCAAATACGCAGGACCGCCAATATGTAACCAAAATTTAACAACGTATTGCTTAATTCCTTATTTTAATCTAAAATTGACGTGCCAATGCTTATCTATATGCAAGATTAGCTACGAAGAATCCAATCAGTTTGGGATCACTATTAATTTTCGTCCGTTTGGATTTTCATGAAATAAGTACTAGTGAATTACTAGGGAATTCAATTTAATTAGCTATAGTTCAGAATACGTGTTCTTGAAGTCTATTGTCTAGGTCGAACATTATGTATACGGGCGTTTTATGATTTTAATTTTAGAAGTTAATAAGTGTTTTAGTATAATAACTAAAAGTAGGGAAATTTAATTAACGTTATGATGAAAAGGCTATAAAAGCAACAAGTTTATAGGAAGAAGTCTTGTGTTCTTAATACTTCTTTCGATTTAAGAGGAATAAATAATGCGCTTAGTCGAGCGATTTTATGGTGCAAAACAAATGCAAAATATCTATTTTAAAAGAAATTTCAGTTAGACAACATCTACGCGAAGACTTAAAAACAAATTCTGTTGTAAAAAGAGTTATTGGAAAGGTTACAAAAATGGGAGTCCATGGAGATATGCATGTATTTCATCAATATCATTTTTTACAAGAATTTAGAACGGCGTTGCCAAGACATGTGCATAATCTTGGGTTTTGCAAAAATGGAGGATAAACCTAGAAAAAAAGCAACAATTACGAAAAAAGAAAAAAATCAGTAACAAAAACAAAAAAGAATGCTACCTGAAGGCGTTCAAATAAACAACCTGAAAAAAATATGCATAGAATTGCATACGTGGAGCAGAATATATAATAGAAGTAAGAGTTTGATAAAAAATGTCCTGTAATGCTGCGATAAATTAAATTTTTATGACAATGATATAACAAAACAAATTAATCTGAATGTTTAATTTACAGTGTTATGAGGAGGAATTAAGCCTGTGATCATTCTGAATATCTCTGTGAAGACATGATCATATTTATGTGTGTGTGTTTGTGTCTACATATATATATATACATATATAGTTAAATATGTCTCTATCTCTCTCTCTCTCTCTCTCTCTCTCTCTCTCTGTCTCCATATATATATACATACATACGTGTATGTATATATATATATATATATATTATTATTATTATTATTATTATTTTTATTAACTACATTTAGTAATGTAGTTAATATGCCGCGTGTATTTTCCGGTGGCAGCGGAAAATACACCGTGTATTTTCCGGTGTTAAACCAAGACTGAGGTGTTTTAACAACCGGCGCTTTGGGAATGTATATACTCCACCACGCTATTGCAGCCACCGGAAAATATACGAAGCATATACATTAAGTATATGCATCTAATAATATCTAATACGCTATATAGATACCGGTCACGTAGAAGGAGAGGAGATAGGTAGGGGGTAAAGGGATTGAAGAATTAGGGAGGGACGAGAAAGATAGAAAAAAGGAAAGGGATAGTGTGAGGTAATGAAGGAGGGAAAGTGATGAGAATGAAGGGAAGGCAGGAAGAAAGTGTAAAAGGGGCTAAAGGAATATATATATATATATATATATATTTACGTGAGTGTATGAGTGTATATATATAAAACCACACCCGCACGCACGGACGCACATGCACTCACGTAAATATATATGTGAGTATGTGTGTGTAATCTATCTATCTATCTGTCTTTATATATATATATATATATTCCTGTGGCTCCTTTCACACTTTCTTCGTTCCTTCCACTTTTCTTATTCTTGCTCCCACCTTCTCACATACCTTGGCCTTCCCTTTATTCTCACTTTCTCTCCTCCTTTACCTAACTCTGTCTCTTTCCTTTTTTCTCTCTTTCTCATCTCTCTTCAATCTTCAATCCCTCTACCCCTACTTTTCTCCTTCCACGTGACCGATGTTCAGCCAAGTCTGACTTTTCTTTCTTGGTTCGACTACCATCCGTGAGCATCTCTTATATTCTTTCCCGTGACTTTTATCTTCTATGTTCCTGCCGTAGGTCTTCACCTCCACATGCGCCAGCTTAATTAATTCGTTCTTAATCGAAAGACACCTTTTGTTAACCTCCTGTTGTTTGTATTTGTAAGTGTGTGCCATTTCTCCGTTTTTCCCGTCCTTGTTTTAGTATACATTCACTTGCTTTCTTCCAAAGAATTTAGTGCTTTTAGCGTAGATTTTCTTGGGGCCGGCCAGATTAGAGCAGTTTTGATAGTAACCGGCCGATACTGCTAAAACGATCTGGTACTCGACTGACGATTGAAAGCTCCGAATGACTCGTCCTTGTTTTTTCCTATGTCTTTTTGTATCGTCTAACTGTCCGAATGTTTTGTTGTCACTTGCTACGTTCTTGTTCCTTTTTTGTTTTGTTATATGTATATAAAAAGTATTGGAATAATAAATCCAAGCTGGTTCCTCAGTTAGTACTCTTGCGAATAGTAGCTAACAGAATACATGTAAATAGACTGTTTATCATAAGCAAAATCGTCCGTGCAAACAGTAACTCTTGGCTCAATAAATCAGTGAGAGCATATATAAGGTCAAAGAATGAAATTTATGGTATTACATTTAATTCTTCAGTTACGTACGTTTCGGCGCCACATGGAGTATAAATCTCATAACTGTAAATATAAATGTAAACATGAGCATACATGAATTTATAATGTAAACCAAGGCATCTCATCATATTAATATTTATATTCATGTGTATTCTATATAGTGTAGAATCGCACGTAACTAAAGTATTATATAGAGTACCATAAATTTCACTCTTTGATTTAAATGTGTGTGTATACATATGCTGTTGATGTTATAAGAAGATATAAAATTTCAAGAGAACGTGGAAAAGGCTTGAAATGGTTGGGGAGGAGGCAAGTCGATTATATCGACCCCAATACGCAACTGGTACTTAATTTATCAACCCTGAAAGGACGAATGGCAAAGTCGACATCGGCGGAATTTGAACTCAGAACGTAAAGACAGACGAAATATCGTTAAGCATTTCGCCCGGCGTGCTAACGATTCTGCCAGCTCAATGCCTTAATAAGACGTAAATATTGTTTTGAAAAAGACATTTGGACAGAAAAATGTAAAACTCTCTCTCTTCCTCCCACCATATATATATATATATATATATATATA
>NC_068982.1:40113441-40116294 GCF_001194135.2 Octopus bimaculoides | reverse complement strand
ATATATATATATGATATAATAATTCCTCACCCCGCACTTGCTTAGATTAGTTCATGGTGTTTGTTTAAGATATTTCTATATATTATCTTTTTCTCTGGAATACAATTACTTATCACATTCACTTTACAGTACTATATCTTATACTATCTTGATGTTTTTTTTATTTAACATTTCCTTCTAACAATTGCATGACCCACCATATATGGGGCCAACACTTTATATATCTCTCCCTACACCTCCCTTTCTCTGAATTTGTTTTTTTAAAATTACATCTTTCCTTAGTGTATAATATACCTATAATTTTTTGTATTTTATTTTATTTGCATAATGTGTCCATTTAAACCCACTCAACATACCCATTCTAACTATTACTGGTTTACGTTACTTGTCACTATATCGGATAATTAAATATATTTTACTATTGATATATGCAAACATGTATGCACATTTAGTGCTTCTTGGTGTCCTGCATGTCTACAACTATGTGTGCATATCTAGGTATGGATCTTATATGTCATCTGTGTGTGTATATCTATTATTTTCTGTTTATTTACTATATGTTTTCACTAACATGTATCGTTTAATATGAACGTGTGTATCTGCGTATATACGTATGTTTCGCATACACATATATAAATACTACTTTTTAAAAATATATGTATGTATTTATATCTACATGTATGTGCCTTTTCTGTATTTGCACTGGTATGAGTGTCTATACATATTTGTACGGTGTTTTTTTATTCTTTTATGTATACCCTAATCAGAAAACAACTAGAATTCCTATATCTATGTATACTAATGTGCAAATATGCCTCATCTCGTATGAGTAAATATACTAACAGTTTTTTCCTTATAAGATAACTTTTTCTCTGATATGTATAATTTTTTTTGTATATTTAGGTGCACCCCCATACTCGTGCCTCTTATATTCATATTACACAATACACTTCTATTACTTGGATATTAATACTACCCTAATACCATTATACCAAGCTAGTTTCTTACCTCATAACTTTTATTTATGCTAAAACATAGTTACTGTATAACATAACAACATATATATAACAACATATAGATAAGATAACAACATATATATAACATAACAACACATATATAATATAAATCCTTTATTTACTATTTTCATTCTCAGCTCATTTATCTCCCCTACATTGATTTTTTTTCCGTATTCCAATATCTGTTATTTATTTCAACTTCACTTTTTTCATCTTTATATTTGAATATACACTCCGAAATCTTTGTCGAGGGCTAGGTCCGCAGAGTAAAGATTGGCTATAGAAGAATCCAGGTTAGTTGATATGGAGATAATGGTGCAAATAAACAAATAAACACGCTTGGGCGTCAAGATTCCCACCAACCCCTTTTTCCTTCCACCTACTCCTTTTTTTCCTTCTTCGTCACCCATTCTACCCTTAAATTTCCCTGCATTATGATGTGAAACGTTAGACGCCAATTTCTCCATCTTGAAGACGGAAGCCTATTTTACGGTAATGGTAATATGCTTTCACTACAAGTTGCATATTCTTGAAGTTTCACTCTCTCCATCTGCCAATATTAAAACGCAATTCTGAACCCCTAGAAACAGTTGTCGGACCTGAATTACCATACCCTCCCCGCTTAGTTTTCTTTATTTTTTATACACCATATAAACCTGTTCCATAAATGTATAAACATCTATATGCATATACATGAACGTTCATCTGAATATTTTAAGTTTTTGCTTCTATATATATATATATATCCCTATATATATTTACATGTATATATGTATCTATATTTTATATATCAATCCCAAGCGTGTATAGTGTTTATTTGCATCATTATCTTCCCTTCTCTTTCTATATAAGCACACATTCATTGTCGTTGGTCATTAAATCTTACTTTCCTCAATTGCTGGTTTAAACCATCCGTTCCGCAGCCATAGAAATTTAGTAGTGCTCTTTACATTCAAGAAAATTATTCTGAGATGCAAACGTTTGTATTATTGCATGTGATTTGTAAATTTTTAATGTTCGCATTCTATGTGTTTGTTACTGCGCGTATACATACATATACATATATGATTAATAAGGGTTTTATACCAGGTGTCTTTGGGGTTTCGCACGGTGTTATTCAGTTTGTAACTTATGAAGGAATGAAATCTAAATATAACAAGTATTACGAGAGACTTATACATTATAGTTCACAGGAACACATAACTTTTGCTGCCATATAAAAAGTGATTGCTGCTGCAGCAACATGAACATACCGAGATCACGGCTTCAAGATCACGGCTTCAAGATCACGGCTTCAAGAAAAACATGCATTCCATGTTAGTTGTAGAGAGATCCTTGAAAAGACATGAAGAAATGAAGGAAGATTACAGGGATTGCACAAAAGATTTCCGGTTTAGATAACTCATGTCACTGCCTCCCAACATGTATCAAGGTGTTTCAGCAAACAGTTTAGGGGCTGGCCTGGTCTGGGGAATATGCTTGTAAGTATATATGTATATGCGTGTATGTATATACATTTTCACCATCCACTTACTTTTTCTCCTTAATGCCCGACGTTCAGTTGCCGTCGAAACATTGACGTTATATTCACTCTGATTTTTATTACATTTCAAGTAATTTATGTTTCGCTTCTGTTTTTAGATAATGCTTGTCGCTAGCTTATCGTTTTGTAAACAGTAACTGTGCATCAGCATGGTCACAGCTCTGAGATGAAACTACAAAAAAAAAATGCTACATATATTTCATACATTCAGAGACACACACACACACACACACACACACACACACACACACACACACACACACACACACACACACACACACACACACACACACA
>NC_068982.1:40112386-40113396 GCF_001194135.2 Octopus bimaculoides | reverse complement strand
CACACACACACACACACACACACACACACACACACACACACACACACACACACACACACACACACACACACACACACACTTCCGCGCACACTTATGCCTGTGTGTCTATATAGAGACACATAGGTAGAGGAGAGAAAATGCATGCTTTGTGTACACTAAGCCTCCTTTAACTAATACAATTGATTCTAACGCGACACAGACCAATTAATCAATCTTACTGCGCTTATACAAATTTACACATGAATCTAACGTAAACACATGTAACGCAAGGAAACCAAAGCAAACGAAAGGAAACCCTAATATCGTATGTAAACATTATATAAGTATAACGGAAAGAATATTTAAACAACGTTTTCCTTCCCAATCACATGGATTCGTGTCAATCCCATTGTGTGGTGTCTTCTATTATAGCCTCGACTCGAGCGCAGATATGTGCGTGTGTGTGCGTGTGTGTTCGTGTGTGTATGTGCGCGCTTTTGTGTGAAAGTGCGCTTGTGCGTTCTGTTTGTTTCTACAAGTCTGTGTCATGTTTGTGTTGGTCTTCGCTCCCACAACTTTGCAAAAGAACAACAGAATAAGTACAGGATATTAAAAAAAAACAGCTATTGGTGCCCTTTGTTTCCACTAGACTTTTCAAGGCAGTGCCCCAGCATGGATGAAGTCCAATACCCAAAACAAATAGAAAATAAAAGATAAAAGTCAGACAACATAAATCTAATATTTCAAAGAACTTGTCACTCATTACATACAACAAAGCGAGGATATACTCCAATATATTATATATACATGCATACATATATCAAGTATATGCATGAGAAGATATACACAAAACATACAAATCTGCACCTGCACGTATACATACATACATACATACATATACATATATATAGATGTATATGTATATATATATATATGTGTATGTATGTATATGTACATATATGTATATATATATACATATATGTATATATATATATATATATATATATATATATATATATATATATATATAT
>NC_068982.1:40107711-40112311 GCF_001194135.2 Octopus bimaculoides | reverse complement strand
TCTTATATATACATATATACACATATACATACATACGTATATATATATATATATATATACATATATATATATATGCGTAACCTGCGACTATCTGTATAATATGAAAGTTGTTCTTTGACGCGTTCATCCTCTTTTTGTTTTAATTCAATGTCATATTCGGAGATATATCACTTCGTTGGTATTACAACATATTTCTCACTTGTATATTAGTGCACTTACTTCGTTACACCGTACGATTTTGTCAAATTGCAGTTCCTCGTAAGCGATTGATTTTTGTTCCCTTTCACAAGAGACGAAGAAGGAAGTAATATCAGAATCACCAACTAATTTCTAACACGTTCCAGAGAACTCTTTGTTTCTTAGTGAATACTTGCTTTGATTAGACGTATTGTTATATGATTTTTGTGGTTATCGCGTGTTTATCTACCCCTAACCCACTACACATACATATGCACATCTCATAAAATATATTTTGCTATATTTCCTTATGTTGTATAGCACAGACTAATCAATACTTGCTTATAGCATAACAATTGTTGTAGAATCTTGTCTGCGTCATCACTATCACTACCAACATTATATACTATCTTATCGTCTCTCCCACTGCCCTTTTTCTCACAGTACATCTTTTATTCTACCTACTACCCCGTCAATATCAGTCTGGGTATCTTTTATCTGTATATATGTAAATAAGAAGTGATGTTGTCCTACAAATTTAGACCGTCCTATCTTTTCGAAAGAAATAAGATATATTTTCTTTCAGTTATTGTTATGTAAAAAAAAAACAACATAGTGACCTTAATGCCCAGATACATGGGAAAGATCACAAATATACTTATATTTTTTTTCTTCTGAAGATTGAATACGCGTTAATCCGAAGAAAAGATTGAATTCATTCTTCTCACTGGATGCGAGAATTGGTAACACCGACATATATGTCATCTCCAAAGGACATCTCTCCTCAGTTTCATTTCCTTTCTTAAAGTGACGAAGTTGGGTAAGATAATAACAAAAAAAAACAGTCAGTGTCTTGCACAAACCCTCTTTCGGACGAGACACTATAAATGATAACGACTGCACAGTATAGTAGAATCAGTTGGGCACTGTCTGTGAGAAAAAGTACTACCATGACACAATTCATTCTGCCAGAAATTTGGAAATGACATTCTGTACTGCTTACTTGGCATTCGCACCGGAAGCTCCAATACGAACAGATGGTGAACACACAGCACATCAGTTTGGCTTGCCGTGTTCCCAGGACATGTATCGAAAGTGATAAAAATCAAACAAATAGTCAACATCATGGTGTTGGAGTGATCACTAGTGATGGCAACGTTATGCTTCCATTCACCTTCCCACACAGCCTCAAACTCAACACGTAGGCCTACGTCAAGTGCCTGTACGAGGTAGTGCTGCCCTGGGTGAAGAGAGTGGCTGTTGGAAGACCCTATATCTGGCAACATGACTCGGCACCATGCCACACAAGCAGGAGAACCCAGTCATGGCTGTTGGACAATTTATGCGGTCATATCACCCCTAAAATCTGGCTAATTAACTCCCCAAACTGCAACCCCCTTGATTATTATGTATGGGGCACACTTGAACGAGAGACCAACAAAACTCCTTGTAACACTTAAGATGAGCCGAAGGTAAGGACTATGGCAGCATTCACCAACTTAAACAAGGAGACAATCCAGAAGAGTTGCAGGAGATTCCAAAGTCGTCTGGAGGCCATGGTTGAAGCCAATGGCGATTTTATTGAATAGATTTACTCTTTAGTATTTCAAGATATCTTTACGTAATTTGGTAAATATATCTGTTAAAATGAGATGTCACTGTCATTTTCATCTTTGCATAATTTCAACGACAATATATTCATCGCACCCTGTATATTATTCTTTTCCTTAATGTTTCGTATTGCTCATATGAACTCATAGGAGAGGGATGACGCTACACGTTATGTGGCGAGACTAAAATATGTTCGGGCGATCCTAAGTTCTTAAGTGAGAACATTCAGGATTTCAAATTTATCGTTCTATCAAAGTTTAGGGTTTTCCCCAAAATATAACGTTGCATCACTCTCAATGAGCCATGGATGTACAACCGTATGTAATATATGACCATCAGTTAGGCTCTTGTAAGGTGGGAAGTCATGGGAGCAGAGAGGGAAATGTACGGAGGGATAAGAAAAAGAGAATGAAGAATGACAAAAGAAATGATATCGTGCATAATATAGGCGAGGTGAAAAGAAAATAATACTCTTCAATTAGAAGCAAGAATAACAGAGATAATGACATAAAATAGCAGAAGGAGAGTGGGAAAGAGATTCCTCTATGTATGTGTGTGTGAGTGAGAGAGAGAGAGAGGGGGGAGGGAGGTAAAAGGGAAAAAATAACGATATATAGGAGCGAGATAGAGGTAATAATAGAGTGGGAAGGTAAAATAATTAAAACAGCAAGAAAATGAAAGAAAGTTAACGCAAAATCGGGAAGAATCACTGAAAAAAGAAAAAGCAATCCACTCATTCTGGCGTGTACAACGCCATATATATATATATATATATATATATATATATATATATACATATGTATGTATGTATGTATGTATGTATGTATGTATGTATGTATCTATCTATCTATCTATCTATATATCTATTTATCTATGTGTGTGTGTGTTTTTTTAAAACAGCCTAATTGCGGTGGTTTCAGTTACGCTGAGCTGTTTAAAATTGAGTTAAAATATACTTCCGGTAATCTAAACATGCTTCCGTTTGGAGCTAATTATATTCAGTTGCATCACGAATGCCAACAGAAGTTTTATGAATCTTAAAACTTCTAATTTCCTCTTGTCATAAACCTATAGTGGTTAGTAATTATCTAAAAAAAAAATGCTCTACATTCTCTAGTAAACTTGCAGAATTTTTCCGTCAACCACTAATGTTTTTCGTGCCGAAATAAACAAACCAAAATGAGATATGACTTATTCATTTATAACATTATAGAAATGCTATATTAATCGGGTAGAAAAAACAGGAATATATTTGTTTATATCTCTCTTCATTCAAATACACTTGAAAATTTTTACCAGAGCTGCACGCAACGTGAAAGATTACTTTCATTGAAAACTATAATGAAAGATAATCATGTTT
Source organism: Octopus bimaculoides (assembly GCF_001194135.2). Taxonomy (NCBI): domain Eukaryota; kingdom Metazoa; phylum Mollusca; class Cephalopoda; order Octopoda; family Octopodidae; genus Octopus; species Octopus bimaculoides. Next base: position 40,109,163 of record NC_068982.1, on the reverse strand, counting down.
ATTAGCTATGTATTAACGCACAAAATAGTTCCTTCGCGCACTCGTTATTTGATGATCTGAATGGCCTCATAGAGCCAATAAACATTATTTGCTTAATTGACAAACTATACCCCCAGAAATACACACACGCACACGCACACACACACGCGCGCACACACACACACACACACACACACACACACACACACACACACACACACACACACACACATATAATGTATGTACGTACGCGTGTACGGAGATCAAGAGATTCTCCGTATAAACGACATTTAATAGTATTCAAAAGATTCAAAATTAGACTCCGATTTGTTTACAGGGGATCGATTCCACAAAGTAAAGAAAGACTGTACGAGAAATCTAGTTTAGCGGGTATAGAAGCAGTTATGCGGATAAAAAAAATAGACACATTAAGTATATTAAATATATTAAATATAATAGCTTGGGTATGAAATACAAAATACGCGTATATGTGTACATGCACATTTTTAAGTGTAAATATATAGATATCTATATTAACAGGTCCAACTTGCACAGAGCACAAACGACAGACAAAATTAAATGGAAGAAAGGTGTTATAAGTCCAAAACTTATTTCTGGGGTTCGGAGATCTATAATAATGTCGGTACACGTAACTCTGTGTAAGATGGAACTATTAATATAAAATAAATATCTATATATTCATACTTAAAAATATATCATGTAAAATTTTCACCTTTTGCTTTCTCTTGTTTCTCATGTATACATATATGCATATTGTGTATTTTATATCTGAATTATATTTAATATATTTAATACTAGCAGAGGCACCCGGCGTTGCTCGGGAATGAAATTGTTGCTTATATACTTGAAGAAAAGAAGGCGAAATATGCTGTATAGAAATTTGAGGACATTCTGTAGATGGACTCTCAGATGAATGATGGCTGGGCGCCTCTCGTGAATGGGGAAAATTGAAGATGTGCCAAAAAGCCTCATTGGTACTTGGAAACTTTTACGAAAATTAAAATGGGGATTAAATGAAAGAAATGATTTACGTGAATATTCTCACGAGACTAATTGAAATAAATGGCGATTGTGAAACCCCCACGCGCGCGCGCGCAAACATGTGTCTTTGTAAATATGTTTGTATACATTTATGTATGTGTGTGTTTGTAAGAGACAGAGTGTGAGTGAGAGAGAGTGGTTTGTTGTCATGTATACGTACATGCATAAATATACATACATCTTTGGATGTATGCATATGACAACACAGCCCTTGACTCACTCACACTCTGTGTCTTACAAACACGCACGCGCGCGCATACACACGTGTGTCTTTGTAAATATGTTTGTATACATTTATGTATGTATGTGTGTGTGTGTGTGTAAGAGACAGAGTGTGAGTGAGAGAGAGAGGTTTGTTGTCATGTATACGTACATGCATAAATATACATACATCTTTGGATGTATGCATAT
>NC_068982.1:40105911-40107347 GCF_001194135.2 Octopus bimaculoides | reverse complement strand
TTAAAAAAAATCAAATGAAGAGCCTAAGATTTATCCGAGGTCAAATTATTCATGCATGACAAGTATGGAAGCATTTGGTGAAGTCGATTTCACGTGAAAAGCGATTACACACACATCTCTGTTTTATATATAGTATAGATATTTAATGTGTTTAATTTGTTTATCCACATAATGACCCATATATATATATATATATATATATATGGGAAAATTTACGAAAAAAAACAACAACAGACGACGACAGGTGGTGTAAACAACAAAAAGATGTATTAGTTTAACACTCGGGAATAGAGAAAGTCTTTAACGTTTCGAGCTACGCTCTTCAACAGAAAGAATAAGGAGAAAAACAAGGAGAAAACACGGAGAAAAAAATTTGAATGTTGTGGTCAGCGATCTATCATGGCGACATATATATGTATATGTATATGTAGGGTTGAAAAGACGGAACACAACACAGCTGAATTCGCAGCTGAATTTTCATCGTCAGTGAATGAAACCAAAATATCGTGGTTTCACGTCATTATCATTGAGACCACTCAATTCTGCAGGAGTCAGTGCTGTTATTAAGCTACTGGATAATAAATTAGAGTCGGAAATGTTAAAAAATGGTGTACTGCAATGAAATGTTTCGATCTGAAGTTGTTGGCATTTTAAACTGTATCACACTCAGAGATCACACACACGCACGCACACACATAACAAACACACACAGACACAGACACAGACACAACCACACAGCCATATACTCACACACTCAGACACACACATACGCGTGCACGCACACATAGATATAAATGAAATTAAATATTAAGCGCTTTTGTTCTTAAAGTACTATCGCTCACGCAACGTTTATAAGTTTTATATGTGAACATACACACACACACGCACACATATATACACATTTGTATATATATATATATATATATATATATATATATATATATATATTTAAGTCTGTACATATATATAAATATATATCAAAAAGATGTGCTATAATACTCTTCCACAGCCATACTAACAATCCAACATACCTCCATCATCAGCTGCTTCACGGATATAATTATGGTTTCGACACCTGGGCAGTACCATTCAATCCGGTGGTGTCAACAGAACCAAAATGCGTGCTGTTTGAGAACAAACAAACCTAAGAAACCAGAGCTTTCAAACACATTTGCTCAATGTACAACCGTATCGATAAATAAATTCCATCAGTAAATTACAACCACTCCTAAATACGTAACTAAACAGCGACTACTCTATTAAGTCAGAAAAAATTATAATCCCTACCGACTTCCGTAGTGTAATGTAAAAATAAAAGCTTAATAACCACATTATTTCTATCAATCAATATATAGGTAGGATTAAACACTAACTTTACTAAAACTACAACAAGAGACATATAGACCAATGTAAATTGTGTCAGTATTAATAGTAAA
>NC_068982.1:40102803-40105026 GCF_001194135.2 Octopus bimaculoides | reverse complement strand
ATATATATATATATATATATATATATATAGGGGGAGATATATATGTCCTCGCTAAGGCTAAACCTTCTTCTTTTTTCGAAGTAAAGGATAACATGCATGTATGAGGGTATATATGTACATATGTGTGCATATGTGTGTGTATGGCTGTGTGGAAAGTAGTTTGCTTGTATACAATGTGACTGTGAGTTCAGTTCCACTGCGTGACAACTTATGTAGGTGTCGTGTACTATAGCACCGAGGCGACAAAAGCTTTCTGGGTCGATATGGTAGCCGGAAAGTAAAGGAAGCCCAGTATATGTATACATACATACATATAGATATATGTGTATATGTGTGTGTGTGTGTGTGTGTATTTCTGTCTGTGTTCACCCATCACAACTACTTGATAAACGGTTTTGGTTTGTTTATGTTTTCTTAACCAAGCGGTTCAGCAAAAAGAAACTACTACAGTAGGTGCTGGGTGAAAAATATGTACTGGGGTCAATTTGTTCGACAAAAAAATTCAAGTCGGTGCACAAGCATGGCCGCAGTCTAATGACTGAAACAAAATAAAATATAGCATACACACACATACATACAAACATGTACAGAACAAGAGATAAGCACTTTGAGCATGTTTTCTGTTATAGCCCAGGGCCGACCAAAGCCTTGTGCGTATATTTGAGATAGGAAACTGAAAGAAGCTCACCATATCTATTTATGTGTGTGTCTATGTATGTATGCGTGTATGTATATGGGTAGATAGGAATATATGTATATATATATATGTGTATATACACATATATACATAGGTGTGTATATATGTATTGTTATCTACGTTTATATATCATATGAATAGATAAAAATATGCATGTCTATATATATATATATATATATATATACACGAACGGAAGTCAAATCTTTATTATTGTCACACTGCTTTCTGCTCATGCGTGCTTATATTTGGTACTATTGTGGTCACGTCAACCACGTTTAAACCTGATCGCGACATTTTCCTTTCTGCATTTACAGTTTAAGCATGGCTTCTCCACTAGTAATGCGCACCAAAAAAGAACAAAAAGCAGTGATCTGAGAGATGGTAACGCTGATCCGGTTCACCATTACCATCTCTCGAGCTTGCTGAATCTTCTCGTCAGTGGTGTTGAAATTTATAGATTAACTAAAGACGAAGACAAGTGCATGAACAACAAGCAAGTGTATTAGTTTGACGCTCGGGAAAATGAAAAATTCTTTTACGTTTCGAGCTTACGCTCTTCAACAGAAAGGGAATAAGAGAAAATAAACAGAGAGAGAATGAAAAAAAAAAATTGTAGATTTCAGCGGTCCAGTGATTTACTGTGTCATTGTAGTAGCTGTAAGCCAGTGTCACTGACATGTATGTGGTGTTCTTTGTTTTCAATCTTCCACGTAATCATGTTTTGTCATTGTAGAATATTCCCCTATTTGGAAAGAGGTAAGATTTGGCGATGGCGGAGGCATCCGGCTGTACGAAATCTGCTTGATCCATGTAATCATGCAAAAGTAGATGTTTCATACTTTCTCTTTTTATCTTTCTCTATCTCTGTCTCTCTGTCTCTCTCTGCTGCCCCCCCCCAACACATGTATATATCGTGGGTGATACTATTTTCAACCAAGACATTGCAACTGTATCTATTCAAGTGCTTCGATTCTGTGTATATATATATATTTACTCAATTTCTAACACTTATCAGTGGCTTTTCCATTTGTTTTGTTGAACAATTTTTTTACTTTTAAAACGGACTGAATTCTTGATGACAAGTGTACACTTGTGTGTGTGCGTGTGTATATGTGTGTATATATATATATGTATATAATCATTCATTGCATATATGTGCGTTTGTATCTGTATATGAGATTATTATTATCATTATTATTATTATTATTATTTTATGTTTGACTTTTGTTTTGCATTTGTACAAGTTGGATCCAAGTCTCACCCAGAGACCTCAAGAGACAACAAGTTAGAAGTTCATGTAGGTGTTATGCCTAGGGTACCATATATTTGGATTTGTACAGTTTTGTTCAAGTGAATGTTTAAGAACCCATAAGAAAATTATGTTTGCTTTAAAATTTGAGATCACATAGACAGTATTTTACGTAGGATATGGGCAGTTCCCATGAGCACTATCTTTTGGACTTCAGCCATTTTGGGGTTTCCTGGTATCTGAGCTAGGTAGTAATCAGCCCGTTTCGCTGTCATTC
>NC_068982.1:40099359-40101323 GCF_001194135.2 Octopus bimaculoides | reverse complement strand
TTATTATTATTATTATTATTATTATTATTATTATTATTATTATTATTATTATTATTATTATTATTATTATTATTATTATCATTATCGTTGTTGTTGTTATTATTATTATTGAGTGCGAGAGCAGTGCATGCTATCAAAGTGACACTGGGGTAAAATAAACAGAGCCCAGTATAGCATTCATGACTACCCGTGTGATAAGGCTACATCAGGCACATGCGTCACAACCATATGTGCGCGACATAGTGATCTCATATCAAGATAAACAGCGCATGACCTTCCAATTGGGGCCCAGTTAGAATTTTCTTCATGTCTCTAAATAAGGGTTGTTTAACGATGTTGAACAAAACACTCATGTTTCCAAAGGTGAATTATCAAAACTCCAAAGAATTTCTCTCAACACATGGCTATAATGCTCCCCAACTACCTCTGCTCCTGATCAGAGATGTACATATCGTGAGCCGCTAAAGGACATACTCAAGTGGTTACGGTCAAGCAACTGACAAGTAAATCAGTGGCATTGAGCAGAATATTTGATGTAGCCCATCTTTTATACCGTGACAAAATATAAAGAAAATAATGACACATCCAACGAGTCAAGATCAGAAGCCACGTGAGCCATTGCCTGGTACTACATCAGAGCATTTGTTGTTGTTGTTATTATTATTATTGTTTTGTTTTACTTCTCAGAAGATTCGGTCTTGATTGTTCTGGTAGATTGTGTGAGAGCAGACAGCAACGTGCCGTCAGAGGCCTCACAGTGAATCTTTCTGCAAATTATAAAGTTTGATATTTGGTTGTTAGTTATCGTGGGAGATATTCAACATCCAAGTAGCAATCTCAAAATCCTAGCTGTCCCCAGCAGAGCTGTGTTTTGAGCTTGCTCTGCACTTATGCTAATTATGATTTCTTTAACATATTTCTCGAACTTGGTTGTTAATGCTCCGTGTTTCCCTGCAACTACTGGAATGACAGACACTCTCCTCTTACTACTATTATCATTATTATTATTGTTATTATTGCTGTTGTTGTTGTTATTTTCCTCTATTATTCGTGCTTTGAATGTATACGCCAAGAGTATTGTTTCTTTTGTGCGATCAGAATCAACAAGGGCACGCAGCAGGTCTTCTCGAGTGAGTTCGAAACATTATGTTGAACATTAATAACATTCTTTTTAAACTGCTTCTCGATAATCAATAGCCTCCTATGACCTCTTCTAGGATTGTAAATCGTCTGGTGTCCGACATATTGCATCATTTCTGCTTCTATATTTAAGAGATATCGCGTATTACTGTCGTTGGAATCAAGATATATTATAGTACATTCAAATACTACACAGACATATATCATATCAGACCAAATTTCTGATCTTCTGTATCGCCAATGCATCTAAATCCAGTGACCTGTGATCGTAAAACAAGTGAACTTCCATCCACATCGACCTTAGGTTATGTGCAGTTAGAATGCTAACCCTGTGTACAGACATGATGGTTGAAGAAAAAGTGAGAGCTCGCTCATCTTCAATAATGCAACAAAACAAAGTTACCACCACCACCACCATTCTCATCATCAACATTATTATTATTATTCAGTAGTTTTATTTTTATAGCGTTTATATTTTCACTTCACTACCGAGCGCAGCTCTGTGTGCCTCGGGTATGTGCTTAGAACCCTCCTGATAATCCTTGCTGTCACTAACAGACAAACTTCCTGTAGGAGCTCTACATTGTTTTCTGTTCCAGTCTCCTTCAGCCATTTGTTTATATCTTTGTTTACTGTTCTCAACGCACCAATTGTTATAGGCACGACCTTTACAGTTCTCATACTCCAAGTTGTTCCCATTTTAAATTTTAGAATATATAGTTCAGTTGCTGCTATAACTAGCGTTGTTTATTTACATCCCAGGACGTCACAGAGAAAAGAATCGTAAGCTAAGATGTTAACATTGTAATACATGCATATATATA
>NC_068982.1:40093103-40099210 GCF_001194135.2 Octopus bimaculoides | reverse complement strand
ATATATATATATATATAATACAAAGAATATATATACATGTATACACACATATATGTACATACTTACATTTACATGTGTATATATATGCATATCAAGGTACAGGACGTTAGAACAATAAACTACAGACAACGGAACGAACACATAGGAAAACGGAAAGCCACTTGGAATATCCCTTCATCAGCTGTCTCTATTCTATCTAGACGTTTCGAATATATATATATATGAAATGTCTCCTCAAATGCTGTCCTGCTTCTTAAATTTAGATTTGAATAATTTTATTAATTTCCTGGTAGAAACTTTTCCCCGTCCCCTCACGTCCGTACACTAGAAACCTTTCCACCATCAGCAGCCTCTTTTTGACCAACAAATCAGTTATCTGAAAACGATCCGAGAAGTTTGAATGGCCATAAGAATAACGCCCCAGTGCACTAATATGGCTGGACGGCCAATATAACCCCATTCACTCCTGTCTTTAGCGGACTAAACCAAGTAGCAGACTAAACCTGAAATCCATCTCGCACCCCTTCTACTCCATAGATAATCTCCCCCAAATAGCATGTCGAGAAGGTGAACATTAGCACTACATTTTCGAAGGTCATAGAGAGTGCTCCAGAACAGTAAAATGTCGACGAAGGACTTCTTCATCGTGAAACAAGAAGGTTGCATCATTAGAATTAAGACTCATGCTCTTAAACATGAGGTAGCAAAGCCATTCACTGGACCTGGCTGGTAGATGTGTGACGTGGAAACAAATCTATAGTTAGGTCTTTGCTGTGCCACGATGAGCAGACGCTATAATGTTCCAAGACGTTGTGTACGATTGTGTGGAAGTACTTTGTCTGGCTGTTTGAATGTAGTAGTGGACAGGAGAGAATGGGCATTCGTATCTACATGCGTTAAAAATGGGAAAGGTCGCGAGTAATATTGTATTCTTTTAGGCTCAGACTACAATGTCTAGAATAAAAGGAAAAATAAAGGAAGACAGAAAAGTGTCGTGTTAAATTTTCGAAAAGGGCCCGTTCTCATCATGTTTGTCACTACTCGTAACTCATTTCTTTGATGCTAAGCTTAGAGATCTGCCAAAAAGGTTGCAATATATTTATATCGTACATATATCAAAGGACGGGAAATTATTATAAATAGAGGTATAATATTCATATAGGAAATACTACAGAAATGAGTTCTGAAATTTGGAGTCGATTTCTACATTAACGACAGTTTTGAACGCAAATTTGTATTGATATACGTGACATAAACACTCAAATAAAAGAAGGCTGATAAAGAAACAATTACATTGCAGAACAATTTACTCACTAACACAGTGCTCCGCAACCGGTATGCCGTGGCACACTGGTATGCTGCGAGATGATGCTAGGTGTGCCGCAGTATAATATAAATATAATTTTTTACCTTATACTTTTAATTATATTTTAATTTAGGTGTGTCGCCGAATTTCGAAAAGAATAAAAGTGTACCGAAGTGAAAAAAAAGGTTGCGGAGTACTGGACTAACGTACCAGATACAGTTTAAATTCTGAAAAGTGTTTTGCAAAGAACTTCGAACTCTCCCTCACGACCAAATATCACCGGTTAACAAGATGTTTGTAGTGAGAGTACCATTTGAACCATAAATTACACTCTTCCTAAAACGCATCTATGTAATGCAAAATTTCAGTATTAAAACACAAAGCATTATTTCTGGTATCTTGGAGGTTTCTACGATAGCTATACAACAGTAAACTTACAACTTGTCAAACTCTGTGCAAACATATTTACGTAAACCAATACACACACTCACACACAAATGCTCAACCACACATACACAGAGATTCAGACATACGGTCAGACAAATCCATACACACACCAAAGATATATAAGTGTGTGACCGTATGTTTTGCGTGTGCGCCTCTGTGTAGTATATGACAGTTTGTGTGTCTCTGCGTCTTAGTTTTGTGAGCGCCTGTGTGTCTGTGTGTCAGTGAATACTTTACATATATGTAGAGAGGCTTTATAAACAACTAAAGAAAGAGTATCATTACTGTTCGGTTTCGGCTGCCGCTAGAGTCTCGAAGTATTCGTAGTCAACTTGTTGATTTACTCATGTTATCCTATATATTCTGTCGGCTTCACAGTCCGCATAACCAACCATACACTAGTTCTGTCGTTCTGTTTATTTTCTTATTTGGTCTGTCGTTCAAAGGTTTTGTTAGTTGGTAAATTTAAACTTTCGTTGCTACACTCTTGCAGTCATTTTGACTATCATTTTGAGAAAAGAATCGAAGATGAAATAATACAATTCCATAAAACGTACACACAAACAGATATTATTTGAATAAAAATGTCATATTATTGATAAAACATTTCATTTGGATACAAAAGTAAATATATATATAGAATTTATTAATATTCAGACATATACAGATACAGAAACTAGCATAGGCACATACATACATATAAATAGATATGTGAAAGTATATATATATATATATATATATATATATATATATATGCGCGTGTAATGTATAGGTATAAATGTATATTTGATATATATAGATGTATATTCTACACACACACGTGCGCGCACGCATACACACACATACACAAGCACACACGCACATACACAAGCACACACACGATTAATTATTTATATACACATATAAATGCATACACACATTTCCACTCAGATTTATACTTATAATGTATACATATATTTACATAAATGTCTTGATTTTATATATGCTGTACACAGATAACACGAATATCGATATATTTATACACGCTGACAAACACATAGACGTACATCAAGTCAAATGACTACAAACACTCTCACTTTCATATATACGTACAGATAAACAAACACATTCAATCTATTCCTGTCCACAGTTAATCTCTCAGTGATAAATGTGCTTGAGTTATCTAATACTCAGAATAAGCTCATACTCTGTCTCACAAGAAAATCGATGTTCGGTTTAAGTGAAGGGCGTTACTACCCAACATCATAGATAGTGCTAGTAGAGGATATTCCTAGAAGAGAGGAGGGAGTTGTGAAGATATGGGTATAGGTAGAAAGTAAGATAAAAAGAAAGATAGATAAAGAGATATAGATACGGAGGCAGAGAACGTGAGAGATAGGAAAGAGGGGTGAATCAGAGATACTGAGTGGGGAATTGAAAGCTGGTAAGCATAGGGGGAGATATCTACGCAAGCAAATAAAAAGAAATAAAGAGCGAAAGGGATTAGAAATAGATGCTTAAAGAGAGTAGCGGAGAGAAAGATAGAAAGATTGATAAACAAGGCTTAACGTGGATGAGTTTATGGAAAATGCGATAGGACATAAAGATAATAGAAACTAGCAATAATTTAATGATAATTTCAAATTTACGCTCAAGTCCAGTAATTATAATAACAATTCTAAGAATAATCTTTACAAAGAATGAGTTCTGTGATCGATTTGCTCGACTAAAGGCGGTGCTCCAACATGGCCGTATTCAAATGAATGAAACAAGTAAACGAATATACATACATACACACAAACACACACGCGCGCACGCACACACACACACACACACACACACACACACACACACACACACACACACACACACACACACATCAGAAATCGAATGTATTCAGGTTTAAAATGTTCAGAATATATCGCATGACAGGACGGCTTCCGTACGATAGCTACAGGAGTTGAAATCTCGTTGACGGAAAAGTTTCGTATTAAGGTGCTTGCAGCTTGGTGAAAAAAAAAAAAATGGAGTGTCACCTTCCTTTCGATATTTCTATGGGGAACTATGATGGAACAGAGGTAAACGACTTCGTCCGATTATTCGTCTGTAACAACTTTAGAAAATACTCTATCGCTCGTGTCACAGATTGCAAAGAAACGATTGACTTACCCGTCTCGAACATGGTGAGTGCTCATACCATTTATAGATTTCAAAAAGATATCATTTCCAATTATTTCCTGCGAATTTGATTTTATGGAAGCTATAAGCAAATACACCTAACGATAATTAACTTTTTACACATTATCCCCAAAGAAACAAAGACACCGTAGGCATGCACAAAATTTCCGCAACCATAATTAAGAAACTCGCACACAAAAGTAGGAAAGACTCAAATCTGACCTTAGACAGGACTCACTCTTTTGCAATTATGAACTGGTTACAAGTAATCTCATCGAAGAATTGACATAGAAAGAATACCTCTTAACAGAAATAGGAAGAAGATTGTAAACTATTTAAAACTACAATTGAACATGTATGAAGCCGCTAATGAAGCTCGGAAGAAAGGTGACATTTCTCACCTATATACTTATACAGCAAACGAATCTTCATGACAAACAATTCCTTTGGGACAGCTTTCATATGCCCGAAAGTCCACTTGCTTATGAATATGATAAGCGACATTAAGTGGCCCCCCAACTTATGACTGCATCTGCAGTTCGGTTCCTCTCGCTTACAATCTAGATAGTGACTCAGTATTTCTAGCCTGATAAATGTTTGTAGTCTTTGAGATTTGTGGCAGAAGATGAGTCACAAATTGGTGACTAGGTCCGAATATTTAAAACCCAAAGGTCAGGTGGTGGGGTTAATCTGAGAAACGGATTAAGTGTAAAGCTTAAGAATAGATACTATCGTCTAAATATTTTCTGTCTGAGCCACATGATGGCAAAGCCTATCTGTTATTTACAAACTCATACATGCGTGTGTATATAGAAGGAAGAAGGAGAAAAAGTGATAAAAAGGTAGTGAGAGGGAGTGAGTGATAGAGTGAAAGAAAAGAAAATTATGACATACACAAAGAGAAGAGAAAGAGAGCAGAAGATAATTATAAGTGACTGTAACGTAATACGAAAAACAAAGAATGAGAAGTATTATGTTGTCTTTGAAAGAAAGAAATATAGATAAAGATAAGGAGATATAAAATGTACCCCTCTCACATACTCACAAAGACGCATGCATATAAAGGGAGGGAGAGAAAGTGAGAGAGAGTGGGAAAGAGAAAGAGAGAGAGAGGGACAGAGAAATAAAGAGAGTGAAAGATGCATATATATATATATATATATATATATATATAGAAAGAGAGAGATGGGGAGAGATGCACTGTCTATACAGTGCGGATGTTGTGAGTGTGCAGTGCTAAGCACGTTGGTAGTTGATGGCTGCATGCTGGATCTGCTATGCTGAATTTCACTTGATAATAGAATTACAGCTACAGTAATTTTAATGTTGTTACAGAAAAAAAAAAGAGTAAAAAGAATAAAAGCCACAGTGTAACATTGCAAATGAACTAACAACATTAATAACAACATGTGACAGCAATGGAGCCCCTACGTGGCCGTTCGACCTGCTAGAAATAACAGACAAATCTCCATATAAAATTCTATCGTCTTCAAAATAGTGGAATGAAACAGTCTATAATGCACCACATCTGAATAAAAGATGGGATGATTGATCATAGCAGTAACATTTTAAAATATTGTGTCCTGACCTGGGGCTAAATGACATGAACCTTGGCGATTGAATCTTTAAGAGAAGCAGCGAAAAATCTAAGTGTAACCAATGACTAGACTAAACCTATAGACCGAAAGATTATCGAGATAATGGAGGGTGTCACTACATGGCCAATCCACCTGCTAAAAATAACAACAAATAACCTTCGAACTACATTCTATTATCTTAAAAAGAAAGAAGGATAAAATAAGATAATGAAATATTAGATAGACTATACTTGAATGTGGAGGCGCAATGGCCCAGTGGTTAGGGCAGCGGAGTCGGGGTCATAGGATCGCGGTTTCGATTCCCAGACCGGGCGTTGTGAGTGTTTATTGAGCGAAAACACCTAAAGCTCCACGAGGCTCCGGCAGGGGATGGTGGCGAACCCTGCTGTACTCTTTCAGCAGAACTTTCTCTCATTCTTACTTCCTGTTTCTGTTGTGCCTGTAATTCAAAGGGCCAGCCTTGTCACGCTGAATATTCCCGAGAACTACGTTAAAGGTACACGTGTCTGTGGAGTGCTCAGCCACTTGCACATTAATTTTACGAGCAGGCTGTTCCGTTGATCGGATCAACTGGAACCCTCGACGTCGTAAGCGACGGA
>NC_068982.1:40092159-40093093 GCF_001194135.2 Octopus bimaculoides | reverse complement strand
GTTTCGATTCCCAGACCGGGCGTTGTGAGTGTTTATTGAGCGAAAACACCTAAAGCTCCACGAGGCTCCGGCAGGGGATGGTGGCGAACCCTGCTGTACTCTTTCAGCAGAACTTTCTCTCATTCTTACTTCCTGTTTCTGTTGTGCCTGTAATTCAAAGGGCCAGCCTTGTCACGCTGAATATTCCCGAGAACTACGTTAAAGGTACACGTGTCTGTGGAGTGCTCAGCCACTTGCACATTAATTTTACGAGCAGGCTGTTCCGTTGATCGGATCAACTGGAACCCTCGACGTCGTAAGCGACGGAGTGCCAACAACAATATACTTGAATAAAATGCAAGATGGTCACATATGGGAAGCATTTCATCAAGTTTGCTATAAATTTATTGCGGAAAATTCATTGCAGGTAATTACATCATTGTAATTTGATCACTTTGTAATAGTATCTTGACATCATTACGGATCGTGTCAATACATCACTATACCAATTTGGTGGATTCCCGTCTATTGATAACGATGATTCAGTTGTTCGAATAACCTGTTTATATGCTCTTGATTGATGTCCATTCGACAGGTGTATATACTCTTAATGTAATTCTCATGTGGAATCACCGCGATGCAGTGTGCATGACAAGACCATAAAGTTTGAATTAAAGGTTCAAAGAGCCTTCTGGCTTCCATAAAGTTTCTGTGCAGTGTTCAGTTTAACTGACTGGATAAGGATTAATATGGGGATATATAAAGTAGCAGCTACGACAGATGCTGTAGAGTGGGGTCGAATCCGGGACCTTGTGGTGGTGCAGCCAATTTCTTAACCTACGGACCATAGGCGCCTAAAGTTGCCTAATACATCAGCGGTAAATCTGTCATAAAATATTTTATCCTCACAGTCTGTCTGTCTGGCTGTATACCAATCTATTTATCATGTGCTGAC
>NC_068982.1:40091390-40092149 GCF_001194135.2 Octopus bimaculoides | reverse complement strand
TTTTTCTAAAATTTTCGTTGCGTATTGCAACCTTTTCAATAGTTGTTGACACTGTCCGGTGTTCAAGCTGCATTATTTTTGCTTGTTTGTGCGCATGTGTGTGGGTCAGTGTGTGTGCGCATACACATGTATGTATGTATGTATGTATTTATGTAGGTAGATAGGTAGGTAGGTATGCACGCATGTATGCAAGTGTGTGTATGCATGTATGATTGTGCGTGTGTGTGTGTGCGCGTATGTATATATGTATGTCATGTTCATGACATGACATACATAGGGGACACATAGGGGAAACATCTAGGAGCATTGCGGAAAGACTAAATGAACATTTGAGAAAATATGACGACAAAAAGCAGTCCTCCATACTCTATCAACATGCCAAGGACTAACATGTAGGCAACCGGGGTCAACTTGACATCCGCATTTTATCTAAGCATCCAAAGAACCCAACACTCAGACAAATACAGGAGTACGTCCTCATAAATGAAACATCCCCAGTACTAAATAGGAAATATACGTAGTAGATAATCCCACCCCCAAACCCAGAGTTTATATTTTATATTCCTAAAACCAATATAAAAACATACCCGCTTCAATCCAACTCCAGTAAATCAAAGCGCAAAATACTGGATTCTTTAGGACTTACTGACAATTTTAAAAGCATTCTTTTACGGAATTACGTTTCCAAATAATTTAGTTTAGTTTATATATATATATATGGATAAGTGAAGTGCTCAGTACACAATTCAAGAGTGTCTC
>NC_068982.1:40088246-40089562 GCF_001194135.2 Octopus bimaculoides | reverse complement strand
TATATTGATTCATCAATTCAAGGAATTCGACCATATAATATACACTTCTGCACATTCATGCATAAATTTAAGAAGAATACTTTTTGTAAGAATTGTTTTTCATTATTACCATGTATTTTAATGCCATGTATTTTACTGTCAGAATAAAAAAAAATTAAAAAATTAAAGAAACCTTTGAGATAAATTTTCGGAGATGGATTTCCCGACGATGTAATACTAGCCGTATAATCATCTTACAATGAAATTATCAACCGATGAAATTACACGTCATATATTTACTACGACTTTTATCACTAGCGTTGAATTTATAGCAAAGAATTTATAAGATAATATTTGATTATAGTGTCTGCTCGAGTAGGGATTGAAAGTCAACGACAATGACAATAAATACAACAGCAACAGCATTGGTATAAATGAAGCAGTTTTAAAAGGGGAATGAAATCAGGAGGTTGAATTCAGTTAATCGAAAAATTGTCGCAGCGCATTATCAATTTATTTCTTAATGAAATGAAATAAAAAACGAAAAAATATTGATTAGAATTTGTTTTTGTATTTGGTTTGCAATACATGCATACATACATACATACATAGATATATACATACATACAAACATACACACATGCATACATACATACATACATACATACATACAGACAGACACACATACACACAGAGACAAACACAAATAGATAGATAGTTGACAGAATGTGCATCGTTGGCGATTTTCTTTCTCTCTCTGCCCTTCTTTGGACTTTTCCTATATTTCTAATGAAGAGCTCCGCTCGAAACCTGAAACCCTCATTCTTTTCTTTACTTTCCTGAGCATCCAATAACACTGTACTTATTCCACGTCCTCACGTTGTTGTTTTTTCGAGCTTTTACGCTTTTTCCCTTGCTTGTTCATGTTTGAATTGACTAGATAGATAGATAGTTATACATATGTATATATACATAAACATAAATTATATATGGGTAAACACACATTCATGCATATAAATGTTTGTATCGGTATCCATTTTGATGTAACTTTCTGACATTTCTACTTCTGTTTACCTGTATATTGCGGTTACACAAGCTTTTGGACTCTCATTATATACACACATATACATGCACATACACTAACATTCACTCACAGACATACGGGTCGAAAGAAGAGAGGAATGCTAAAAGTATGTAGAAGGTAAGAATTTTTACAACATTGAAGCTGAGAGTTTGTCTCACGAGTCGAGTTTCCTGATATGGATATCTTCAGGTGTTTCACCTTACGAATGTAATGCCGTGAAACGCGAGTCACTGTACAAATTCTCATATATATA
>NC_068982.1:40086520-40087634 GCF_001194135.2 Octopus bimaculoides | reverse complement strand
ACACATGCATATAAATATCGGTATCGGTGTATATATAGATATAGTTTTCGACGTAGAGAACCTAATGAGAGAATCCTCATTAATTACGTTCTGAACAACGCAAACACACTTAGCTCGTCAAACATTTAATAATTTAAAAAATAAATGCGTTTCAACTGTTTCACTTATTTCCTAATATTTAAAATTCTGAAATATAATTAACAACTACATACACCTATATACTACAGCTAAATACAAAAAAATTCCGTTGAAGTCTCCAACAATGAATACTAGCTGTTTTTTTTTTTTTCATTCTTGTCGCAGTATCAGCAACCAGATGGAAATGGGATGGTAATAATAAGCATATCTTTTCGCTCCTTCACAAATACACTAGTGTTGAAATTATCTATGAGACATTGTTTTGCACTATGCTTAACGCTTACGTAGCGGAGATCAGCAATTAATGTTTGAAAATTATTTTCCATGGGAACGGTCAACATCAAAGAAATGTTAATATTTTGCGTCAATTTTCGATAACGTCATTGCAAATTTTATTCTGCAAAAGACTAACAACTAATAAAGTTTTGAACTTACTTCACCTTAAGCAAAAAAGACATTTTTTGCTTTTTTGCTTTTTTGCTTGCATGGCATAAGCATCCGTGCAAGACACTTTTCTGCCGTTTAAAGGTTAATATAATTTTGCAAAAAATTTACAATTCATAGATTACGATATATGTATGTATGTATTTATGTGCGTATGCGCGTGTTATACACTTAGATATATCTATGTAAATATATCTCTAAAAATTAGATTACTCGTGTATCTTGAACTTAAATCTATATGACATGTCAAGTAACAGTTTGACCATTAATATTGGAAAACATAAAAAAATCCTATATATGAATACACACACACTCACACACACTCACACACACACACACACACACACACTTACGCACGCGAACACACACATTGTTTGCCCGATATGTACAGTCAAGCTGTTATTTTACTGTTATTTTAAAGATACTCAAATAATTTGTGATTTTTAGAGATCTATATACATACATGCATACATACCTACATATAAGTATATATATACATACATACATACATATATATATATATATATATATA
>NC_068982.1:40073273-40086080 GCF_001194135.2 Octopus bimaculoides | reverse complement strand
ATATATATATATGTATAAGAACTTTTAAATAAGTTCTTCACCGATAATGGTGTTTACATACCGAAGGGCTTGGTAAAAATTATTAATTATTAATTTATTAATAAATTAATAAATTGATAATCCTTTACCCTTTTAATTGTAATAATTATATATATATATATATATATATATGTGTATATGTGTGTGTGTGTGTATATGTAAATGTATGCGTGCGTGTGTGTGTGTGTGTGTGTGTATATTTGTGTGTGTCTCTATGTTTGTCCCCCTTCATCACCGATGTTGCTGTGGTTACGTCTCCGTAATCTAGTGGTTCGGCAAAAGAGCGCACAGAATAAGCACTAGGCTTACAAAGAATTTGTTCGACTAAAGTCATGCCCGCAGTCAAAATGACAGAAACAAAAGAATAAAAGAATATAGTTAATTTATATAGAGATATTAATATTTCTAAGTCTCTAAGCTGCTGACCTCCCCTGTTCGAAGGTTATAAAGGACACAGGTTCGTGTGTCACATAGCTAGCTAGAGGCGATGGCCTCTTGGAGCTAATCCACGCCAGCATTCGTCCTAATTTTGGGACTGCCATGTTGGCTTGGCGATAACTATTAATTAGTTAATTTATATATTGTATTCTTAATGCTTCAATCACAGCTACTATCATCTTCAACATAAACGTCCCTATCACTATCTGATGACACCTGCTGTTGTCGTTGTTGTTACGGATGAATGCCAACCATCTCTACAATAGATATTCATTACTGCAGCCATCATAAGGCGACGTATTCTCAAACTGAAAATATTACCAACTCTGTCATCACTATCAAGAGAATCACAAGCAAGCACAACAACAACAACGATGACGACGACGACGACAATAACGACGATGGTGGCGATGACGACGATGGCGATGACGACGATGGCGATGACGACGATGGCGATGACGACGATGGCGACGACGATCACCAAGTCGACATCAATAGGCAATTTTTCATCACCTGCGTCAGTGCTACTTACTTACCGTATCACTACAGAGAAGAGAAAATAAAATAAAACCGACCGAGGAGTAGATAGATAGATAGATAGCTAGATAGCTAGATAGATAGATAGAGAGAGAGAGAGAGAAAGAGACAGACAGACAGAGGGTGAGAAAGAAGAGAGAGAGAGACAGAAGGGTGCGGGGGACAGAAAGAGTTCTGAGATTTTTAGAAGTGTGATAGAGAATGCTGAGATTAAAACAGTGAAGTTGATGATCTCACTGAAAGTTATAATTACATTGGTTAGTGACAACTGTAATGTTTGTTGGCTTCAGTCCATGTAATCTTTATCTAATAGAACGCAATAGGTCAGAAACGGCTAACGAAATTGTGACAGACACTTGTGGAATGACAAGTAAGGGCTACTGACAGTCGAGCTGTCAAATAGACTCTAAACACAACACAGATTAGCTAGGTAAGTTGTTAAGAATGGTCACAGTTCGATAGAGTGTGACGGAAAGTATTTATTTCCAAGCAAGTAAGGTTTCTGTTAAAAATTTCTTGGCGCTATTTTCCAAAGGAGATGAAGTGTAATTATTTTGTGAATGGAGTGAGTAGAAAAGGAAAATGCATTCCAAAAGAATTATTTCGAAAATAAATCGGTCACTGACATTAAAATTAGCGTGTTTATATACAACACAAACACAACAGCTCACAATCCCGCAAGTGCACCAATATCCTCCTACTCAGTCTTCTATTTATGTCTTTTACTCTCTATATTCACAAACAGAAATAGGCAAATACATCTTTTATCTCTTATCATTTACTTGTTTCAGTTACTGGGCTGCGGTCATACTGGGGCACTGTCTCGACGTGTTTAGTCGAACAGCTCGACCGTCAGAACTTATTTTTAAAGTTTGGTACTTCTTCCATCCGTTCCATTTGCCGAACCGCTAAATTTCCGGGACGTAAACAAACCAATACCGGTTGTCAAGCGGTAGTGGCTAACACGCGCGCGCGCGCGTATACGACGGGCTACTTTCAGCTTCTGTCTACCGAATCCTCTCACAAAGGTTTATCTGGCCCGGGTTGCCACGCCGTGGGACTTAAACTGAAACCATATGATTGGAAAGCATTCACATAACCCTAGCAAAGAAAATATAGTTAGAATCTCATTAAGATAAATAGAGAAAAAGACTGAAGCAATGTTCGTTTTTTATTGAATTATTTTAGAGAAACTTGTTGATATGGAGTTTTGAGGTTTGCAAAATCTTCGATTTGTACATCGGCTCTATTAAAATAGGATGAGTACGAGAACGAAGTTGTGTTGTGAACATTGAAATCATCGAGGACAATTACTTTGGAGAAAGATAAAGTTAGATGTCCGCGATTCAGGAAATGATATAACCAAGAGTTGTTGTTGGTTCTGGGAGCTCGGGGAGCAGTAAAAGATTTTAAAATATTTCGAGGGAGAGCTAGGAATGGAAGATTTTCAGCCATAGTAACTGGAAGTCTTTGTTGCTGATTGCCAAGGGAAAGAAGTGAATAATGAAGAAAGGGGAAACTATACAGAATTCAAACATTTGCTGCTCTGCTTATTAGCCTTAAAGCAAGGTTAAAGATAATTGGTCATATCTTCACAAATTTTGTATAATTTTGAATTGAACTCCAGCAGTTGATTGTAATTGTTTTCCTTCGGCTGGATTAAAATTAATGAATTTCTGAATGATAATGACATAACACAAGTTGTAACTCTACTCATACAACTAAATGGCAATGCAACATCATACTATATTTTGTCATTATCATCTCACCCGAAGTCAGTTGATTCCACCTCTGAGGAAATTTTAGTTGATATTAGCTGATCTTCGCAGCACCGTTCGATTTCTGCTCTCTTGTCCTGACAAAATTCCTAATAGTCAATGATTAGTCTGCTCCAAATGTCTCGTTCACCTGCATTGATTGGAATTTAATTCTTTCTGAAGAAAATGTACGATTTAATTGGCATAAATTCAAAACAATTTAATTTGATATTCTCAAATGTCATTTCCAGTCAATACCTATTGCGGTAATCGCTTACCTGTGAATAATCATTTTGCTAGACTAAAAACAGACAAGGCAAAGACATGGACACGATATTGCTTTGATAAATTGGATAGAACCACCTTTCCTCCAAGGCTGTGAAATGGACGAGTTTTGGGGTATCTCTGGCTATTGATAGTATTCTTTTCTACTCTGCGCAACATAATTTTCCAGACCTAGTATCGTAGTATTAACCGTGTTTTCTGCGTTTAGTAATCCTCTGCTACATTCCTTTTTTGGTAAGTAGAGTCGGACGCTAATGCTTTTGGGATGGAGTGTATTGTGCATCGTGAACAGCTTTCTAGTTCTTCTATCTAGGTTTTTTTGCTCAACCAATTTTATAAAAAGGAGTAGTTTATCTCAGAATGGGCACAGCCTATGTATTTATGGTTTTAATGATGTTCCTTCTATTAAGTTTTTTTTTGAGCACCCTCCTAATTTCCTCTTGTACTCTTTATTGACTTTCTCATATCTATTTCCATTATCTAATCATATTAGTATTATTCTTATTCTTCTTCTTATTATTATTATTATCATCATCAGTTGAAGTTGTAAAATGGAATGAGAATTGTGATTTCTTAAAATGTACTGGCATAAAGTAAAAGAAATAGCTTCAAAGAGAACATAGAAAGATTGCTGGGTACTTAAGTTTTTCAAGAGATCCCCACTTTTTATAAGTGTTAGATTTCATCGAAGTGGTACGGCAGCCTTTGTGAATCTGCAGAATTTCTCTTAAGGAATATCATTGGCATTTTCACCATGTACCTATTTCCCGTTTCAATATTTAGGATATCTCTCCCTCATATCTAATCTACACTTGCTTACTATAGATTTTTCTCTCCTCAAATTTTTCGTGATTTTAAAATATGAATATTGCTCTCCCAGATAAAATATGAGCATTACTTTATCTTGCGTTAAAATCTGTCATATTCCGTTATGTAAATCCATTTGCTGCAAGAAAATTACAAAGAGTAGGAGAGAATCAATATAATGATCTACATAGCACCAAGAAACATATTCCTCCTCTAAAACTTTTTCCTATAAAGCCTTAATGTCTTTAACATTCTGAATTAGATTTCTGTACTGACAAAAACATATAAATAAATATAATAAAATAAAAAGGAGAAAAATATAAATATAAAAATCAAAACAAACTGACACATTTTCTCATCGATGGAATTTGCTGTCATTTAATTAATTTCATCCTCTGCTTCTATAACAGGAAGTTGAATGACACGAATGTCAGCTTTACTCTGCCCACCACCTATGAATACTCACTTTGCCCTATAGATATGTAACACTTACAAAAATTTTAAGTAACAACAGAGATAACACTCGAAGTCAAGAAAAACGTAGAAACATTACAAATTCGTTCATTATCAATTTTATTCAATACATTTCTCTGGTTTATACTATTTCTCTCTTCTATCTATTTTGTTTTGATTGACCAGTTAAAGGCAACAAGTATTTTGCTCGGACCTATATTTACACAACATAAATGTGTAGACCAAAGGGAATAAACATTATTGCGGTCGTTGCCTGTATCCCATTCATAGTATATTAGTACTTAAAATAAAATAAAAAAAGTTCAATGGTCATGATATAATTCTCATAATCGACGTAAACAGTATCCCTGCTGCTTACTGTAACGGACAATACTGCGTCATGATATTTAGAAAACAGGCTGGTTAGCAGATTTGTGAGTTATGCCGATAGTCTATCATCCCTGTCATCTGGGACTCACGACATAGCTATATATTTATAACAAAAAATTAAAAACAAACTACCGAAAAATAAATTGATTATCAAGATTATCAAAGGAATTGGTAGACACAGACAACGAAGAAGATAAAAACAACTTCTTTTTATCTTCATTTCTCAGATAGACACAAGCCGTCACGCAAAAATTTTCTTTGGCAGACAGCACTCCATGAGCGAGGCGGTAATAAGCGGAATAAGTACAATGCTAATGGAAATATTGTTGTTGTGGTTGTTGCTGTTGTTGTTGTTGTTGTTGTTATTATTATTATTATTATTATTATTATTATTATTATTATTATTATTATTATTATTATTATTATTATTAGTAGTAGTAGTAGTAGTAGTAGTAGTAGCAGGCGCAGCAGCAGCTGTAGTACTAGTAGTAACAGCAGCAACAGAAATAGTAAGAGTTATGCTGCTGATTATGATAAGAATGGTATTATTACGGACAGAAGCGTTAGCACGTTGGACAAAATGCCTAGCGGCATTTCGTCTGTCTTTACGCTTATAGTTCAAATTCCACCGAGATCGACTTTGCCTTTCATCAAGGAATCAATCGATCCGGAATTGCTTTGGCCTCCAATAGTATTTAGTTTATTAATCACTAAGGGTTTAAAAGAAAATCCTATTCCAAAGATAAACACCCTCTTGTAACCTCCCCGCGTCAATTTATAGAGAAATCCCGCACAGTCGGACCAGCACTCCTTGTCTACCCTAATTTTCCTTTTCACGTGAAAGTTGTAAGAGTTGGTAAAGGATTGTCAGAAAAGGTAAAGTTTGCCTTGAGCCCTTTTAATTTTGTTTACCACACATCTGGTTTTACCAAGGCCAAAAGACAGGCAAAAGTAACTGGATGACCTTCGCAAAGGTCTCAGCATACAGCTGAATCTATCCCACACTCAATTGCAGCTGTTTGACCTAACCTCACCAATTAGCAGTACTCAGGAATTGGAGGAGAGCAGCAGAAAAGTTTCTTTGGCTTGCGCGCATCTCAGACAGACCAGGTTGACGGCACTGGTTTATCTGTAGAGGCTATCCCGAATCAACAATTCTCATCACACACGGGAGCGGTGCTAAACGTGGATTGGAATAACCCATAGTCTCAATTTTCGGTCAGTCTGGTTACCTTACTCGTTACCTCACGATACTTTTTCTACCGGAGATCGAAATCAAAAAGATACTGGTTTAAAAGATCCGCCCATCCAGTGGCTTAAAGCTGCTGTTGAACGATATGGAACATGTTTTTCAAGTGCAGAGCTGTAGGCTCACCAACTTTTCTAGTCCAATTTTGACTCCTGTAGACGTTATTCCTTAGCCCAGTACGATGTGGTTGGTATCTAACACTGTTACAGTGATGTCGTCCACAGTTGGAAATATCTGAACAAGCTTTTGAGGCTTTTGCATTCCATCTCCCATAAGCTATCTTCATACTCTCGACACACATCTGATAATCCATTGCAATCTCCCTCTATCACTAAAGAGCGGAACATTCTGAGGGAAGACTCAAGATGCATACAAAAATCTAGTAGTCTCAAGGTATAACCCTCACTGCTCTCATGTCCTGCACCATTGACTTATCCATTGTGCACAGGAACATAGTTCAAACTGTTTCGAAACAACATAATAACTGCTTTCTGATCGTATTCGATTTGGAGATACGTACACCTTGTAGCCATCGGAAATGGACTAAAATCTCGTACCTTAGTAATTCTTATCTTTCTGAGTTCCACAATATCTATATCTAGTGATGTGAGTTTGTAGGCTTCGTTGCTCTGCTTCCATGCCGACCTCAGGCCATGTGCAATCCGCCAATTCTGAGTAAGGCCACGTTGGGCGAATGAAGTTAAGTGATCGCCCGTCTTTTTATAGGAATATTGTGTCCTCCCCACTCATTTAACATTAATCATATAGTTTCTTTTAGCTTTTTCCTCAAGTAATTTCTTAAAATATACTTTTGTTAATTGTCCTCCAGAATTTCCCTTTCCATCCGAAATTCTTTTATTTTTGTATTTTCTTAATTTTTTCAGTCATTCCACTGCGGCTATGTTGGAGCACCGCCTTGAAGGGTTTTAGTCGAACAAATCGACCCCAGGACTTATTATTTTTTAAACCTAGTACTTATTCTATCTGTCTCTTTTGCCGAACCGCTAAGTTACGGGGTCGTAAATACAACATCGGTTGTCAAGCGGTGGTTGGGGGACAGATGTTTTGTCTTTGTCATTTGTGTGTTTGTATGTTAGTTGTTGCTTTAATGTTATCACCGTGTGGAATGTTTGTGCATATATGTATGTTTCATCAATCCTTTGATGTGTGTTACTATGGCTGTATAGCTTATGAATCTTCCTTGGGGATATTATTCTTATAATTGGTTTGGGGGTAGATAAGGTTGTTTTGTGTTTGTTGAAATATTTGCACTGCTGGTGTTGACAGTAGTAGTGATGGAGTTAGTGTATGGCCTCAAGACATTGTGCAAAATACACACCCTCTACGCATTTCTTCTACCTGCTATACGCAGCAGACACCTCTCTCTCTTAGGACACAATACAATCTTTAAAGAAAAAAAATAACCTGTGATAATGTAGTTCTGGATATAACATGCACCTTCCCTACCACAATTCAGAATTCTCAACGCCATAATAACTTTGGGACTTCTTGATCATGTATGATTTGAAGTTAAAATTATTACAACAGCACCAACAATAATATAAACATGCGAGCCAACGAAAAAGCCTCTTTGCTCAAATTGCTATAATAGCAGCCAAATCTCACTAAAGTTCTGAACGCGGATAAATATACTTGCTAATCCCAGTTTTTGGAATAATATATCAGGAAAGAAGACAAGATGGCCACTACAGAAACGATGAAAATTCGAAACATACAGAGCAATCGATGTGAGAAAGGAATTTGTAAATGACAATTAACTCTAAATGAAAAAAAAACAAGGGAATGATAATGCTGGCCAAATTCAAAATACAACAGCACATAAAAAAAAATAATATATATAAACTCAGTTGTAAGTTGCTACTAATCAAAAGAAACAAAATCGGAAGTCCATCCATTATCTTCCCCACTCAAATCCGCAACACCGGACTTAAAATGATATAAGCAATATTGGAAAATCTGAGCACTTCATACGCAAAGTACACAGTAACAATATGCGCCATGCAAATATAAAATAAATGGTTAAACATGAAGCGTCACTGACGGCCTAGAAATAAATTTATCTCTATGGAGCTCAATATTTGACTACTACTACTACTACTACTACTACTACTACTACTACTACTACTACTACTACTACTAATAATAATAATAATAATAATAACAATAAGAATAAGAATAACAACTACAACAACAACAACAATAATAAAAATAATTCTACTATAGGTACAGGGCCTGAATTTTTATATATATATATATATATATATATATCAAACCAACCAAATGGAAAAGCACGTGTAAATGAAGACTAGAACTAACACAGTAAGGCACTTCATTGTGCCTCCAGTATGCCGCCGCCGTCGTGCATCTGACTTTGGACTCATGATCTACAAACCACCAGGTTGAAGTTAATCAGCCACATCAGCCAACCAGTCAATCAGTCAGTCAGTCAGTCAGTTAGAGCTAGAAACGTTGACATCTAGGAATACTGATAGTGGGCGACACTGGACGGATAATGGTATTTTTACACCTTTTTACCATAAGAGAGAATGTAGTGAATTTGCATTTTAGAACTTGAAATATGTCACAAACATATTTTTAACTAACCTAAACTTTGCATAAACATATATACATACATATATGTATATGTATATGTATATGTATATGTATATGTATATGTATACCTATATATATATATATATATATATATATATATATATATATATATACATATATATATATAGAAAGAGAGCGAGAGAAAGAGTGAGAGTGAGATGGGGAGACGGAAAGATACATGCACACACATACATAGAGGATAAAGACTCAAATTTCAGAAAATCGTCAATTTTAATATGTGACCGAATAAGATTTCAGTTCCATCGATGCTGTGTGATGAAATGGGCGGAAAAAGTGCAGGTAAGCGAGGAATCATTTGAGCTTATCCACTTGGGAAAGAGAATATACGTAAACAAGCTTATTCTCTTCTGTCGGGAGAGCTTTATCTAGCCTTAAATAATACCAATGTCTGCAGATAACATCCTTATGATGGAGAGCAGGAGTGATGAAGCAAAATGAGTTTAAACCATCGTTACTGATGGTATACCGGTGATCTGCACAAAGTCCTGTGTTTTTAACAGATAAGTCTTTTTGACAAAATTTGTTGGAAAAATGTTACAGCTAGTGTCGTTTTGCATTGGTATAAGGCTGCTCAATACGCGTGTATTAGTCATTATATTACGTCATTTGGTGGTCGTTTAAGACCTTACTTTTGCCTCTTATATTCTTGATTGCGTTACGAGGTGCTGAGCTGGTAGAATCGTTAGCGCGCCGGACGAAATGCTTATCACTACTTCGCCCGTGGCTACGTTCTGAGTCCAAATTCCGCCGCGGTCGACTTTTCATTTCATCCTTCTGGGGTCGATAAATTGAGTACCAGTCAAGTACTGGGGTCGATGTGATCGACTATTTTCCTCCCCACAAATTTCAGGACTTGTACCTATAGTAGAAAGGATACTCTGGAATGCGTTGCGAACTAGAAACGTATACAACAACGACATGGACACAAGAGTGATTAATCTCTGTGTTACATATATGAATCTCTGCATTGTCACATTTTGCCACGGTGAGGATCAATAAAAATATTGTGTGAACAGACTAGAGACTACTTCGAATTTTAAAAAAAAAATAACAATGAAAAAATAAAATTATATGGTTTTTATGAATAGAACTGATGATAATCTATTTAAACTGTTTAATGTTTTGATGATGCCAAAAGATTACTCAAAATGTAAAAATTTTTTAATGTCGTGGAAAAAATGGCTAGACGTTTTGAGTAGGAGTGAAATTCTGTGAATGCGAGATACGATATTCACAGTTGTTATCACAAGAATGGAATAAGTGATGGTCTCAGCTTTAAAATATTGTTTATATACTCAGAGGCAGATTACGGGCATATGTTTGACAAGGTGTGGATCAGGCAATTTCAAATAAATGTAAACACAGCTCAATATAAAAGAATTGAAAATTACGCCAATTGTTTGAGAGACCCACTAAAACTCTTCTCAATCTGAAAATTCAAGTGTGGAAGCAGAATAGCAAAAGAATAAATTATCGAATAGGAATAAAAAAGAAAAATACAAAAAATGTAACCCATACATACAAAATAAAATTGTGCAAGGAAAAGTATAGAATGTAATTTTTACCACAAAAATAACTAATTTAACGATTGCAAATCTGTTTAAATCAAGATAAGGGAGTGAAAATATCAAAAAAGTAAATTTTACACTCACTGCTGGAAACACATAATATAACAATGAGAACGAATGAATGAACATCAGAAATTAGGTGACAAGTAAAAAGAACACCAGTAGAAAGTGTATAAAATGTTGAAGGTTTTCAAAGAAGCAAACGGAATAATCTGGCCAGCGGATAAAATCGGCAATCTCTATATTGTAGACATCAAACTATACAATAGTTTACTCAAAAAAGAAATGCTCAGCAAATACAAGTATGTACCCAACAACATCTTAGATAGTATAAACAAAAAGGAATTAGAAATAGTAAAAAAGAATCTAAGGATAGATGATAGGATTGAATCATATACCCCCTCCCAAACCTAAGATAAACCTAAAGGACTACGAAAATAACTTCGACAGTGACCCAAAAGGAGATTAATATGCCCATGTAAATCGGACGTTGGACGTATAAAAACATCATAGAGAGAGTAATGCCCCAACTAAAAACTAAGATTAGACTTTCATTGTGGCCCGGGACTCAGAAGGTTATAGGATAGTTTATGAAAGCAGAGAAAACTAAAAAATCCAAATTTATACAATTAGATATGGATAGCTACTATTCCACGATTAATCCTATATGACTAAATAACGCTCTTATATTCACAATGAAAAACTCTAGTTTATGTAAGATAGACGTGGACATAATTTTAACTGCTCGTCAAACTGTTATTAGTCACGATAACAAACAATGGAGTAGATCAGATACGGCTAATTCCTTTGATACAACAATGGGATCGAGTGACTCGGTTCCGGTAACTGATATCATTGGAATCTACCTCTTATTCCATATCAACTCCATACTCCGACAGATAACGGGACATCTGTACAGGGACGAAGCTCTTTTCCTAATGAAAAACTGTACAAAAATAGATATAAAAATATATAGAAAAGAACTCCATAAATTTTTTAGGCGTTTCGGCCTCTCTATTAACCATAGACTGTGATTACTGTGAGGTAACCTTTCTAGATGCGACTTTTAATTTGGAAAGTGGCACGGATGAACCATTCAACAAGCCGAATGAGTGCTTAAGATAAATAAATGTAAATTCCAATCATCCACCATCCATAACCAAGGCAATAATTAAAAACATAGCCGCCAGAATAACAAGATTATCAGCCACGGAGGAAATATTCAACCAACACGCATCATACTACAATGAAGCGGTTGCTAGGGCCAGATATAAAGGAAAAATCAAGTTGGAAAATAACGAAACCCCAAATAACAACAAAAACGCAAATAAGGTAGAATACACACAAAACACAAATGACATCAACCAACGAATAACAATCATAAAGAGAAAACCCGAGAAACAACAGAAAGATAGGAAGTAAACATATATAGCCCAAAAGAATAGAAATAATTGGAATACAAACTCACATAACCACAACAACACGCAAAATAGGAAGAAGGAACCAAACAAAAGGTACAAAAATTCTGAAGTCCTCTCGTATAATCTAATTTTTAGACTGCAAATATCTTCCAGTATAGGTAAGCAATTCATTGTAGTATTAAATAGATGCTTCCCTAAAACACATAAATACTACCGTTTATTCAACAAGCACACAGTGAAAATATCGTACGCAACATCTTACAACATGGATTACTACATATATAAATACAACCCAGTTTCCACAAAATCTGTTCGTCGGGAGCTGCTCAAAGCCGGATTTCGCGAGAGGGTTGCAATCAAAAACCACTTCTTTCAAAAACAAACGTTTCAAAGCGTTTAGAGTGGAGTAAAAACCTACAGAATTGGTCCCTAGAGCAGTGAAAGAATGTTATTTTCTCGGACGTGTCATCCGTTACATTATTTCCGACCAGCGGCCGAGTATACGCGTGGAGACAGCCAAAAGAAGCATTTGACCCAGACTACCTTCTTCCAACTGTTGAACATGGAAGCGGATCTGTGGTGATCTAGGGGCCTATATCTTGGAAATTCGCCGGCCCAATGGTTTCCCTTCATGGTAGAATTAATAGTCAAGACTGTTTAAGCACTTTATT
Source organism: Octopus bimaculoides (assembly GCF_001194135.2). Classification (NCBI taxonomy): domain Eukaryota; kingdom Metazoa; phylum Mollusca; class Cephalopoda; order Octopoda; family Octopodidae; genus Octopus; species Octopus bimaculoides. The sequence goes on along the minus strand of NC_068982.1, from coordinate 40,073,810 downwards.
CACACCGCTAAATTTGTTACTGAATGGCACGCGGAAAATTCTAGTGAAGTTGAACAACATATCTGGCCACCACAGTCCCTACACCTCAATATTATTGAACATTTATGGTGCATTTTAGAAAAAACAAGTAAGTAGTCGATATCCTTCACCATCATCACTACAAGAATTGGAGACTGTTTTAGCTGAAGAATGAACAAAAATTCCTTTGGAAACAATTCAAACTTTGTAGGAGTCCCTACTTCGTAGAATTCAAGCTGTAGTTTAAATAAATTTGTTTGAAATTCTGTCCGACCCCTGTGTGTGTGTGTGTGTGTGTGTGTGTGTGTGTGTGTGTGTGTGTGTGTATGTATATACATACATACTTTCAACGAATTCATTTTAAAACGAACAAATTAGTAAAGATTTAAACACTATGCACTACACTAAAGTCGGTATTCACAAACAAACCGAACAACAACCAACGCACACCAAATGAAACACACCAGGACGTCATACTTACAAAAGTCAATCTAACAAAAAGAAAAATAGAGAACATTT
>NC_068982.1:40066053-40070530 GCF_001194135.2 Octopus bimaculoides | reverse complement strand
TATATATATATATATATATATATATATATGTATGTATGCTTATCACATTTATGGAATCGTCAAATTTATGAACATATTTGAATCAGTTATTCGGAAAGAGCATTAAGGCGATAGCCCCAGGGATTTCGAAAACTTTATCAGATTGGTGAGATCTATGCAATGGTGTAAGATTTGAAATTCTCTAATTTATTATCTGAAGGAAACCATTCATAAACATGCGTTTGTGGTGTTTGAGTTAGTAGTGGTGGGCTTCGATACGGAAGCATCTCAAGGGTGGAATAACTGAAAAAAAAAAGAGGTACTTATGTCGAGATGAGTGTGAGATGTATTAAATTAGATTTCTTGGAGGGTGTATGTGTGATGAGGTACGTTTTAATGTAGATTGAAAAGAGACAGAAGCCATGATTATGGCAGTAGTTGCAACAGCAACTGTAGCTTTATCTCGTACATGTGAGCAATTCTCTGCTACAGTTTGTGTTGTTTGTGAAAGTGCACGGCATAGTGGTTAGGGAAGTCGGCTCACGATCGTATGGTCGTTAGTTCAGTTCCTGGCAGCATAGTGTGTCCTTGAGCAAAATACTTTATCTCACATTGCTCTAGTCATCTCCGCTGGTAAAAACGAGTAGTACCTGTATTTCAAAGGGCCAGCCTTGTTATATTGTATGTCACGCTGAATCTACCCAAGAACTACGTTATGGGTACACGTGTCTGTCGAGTGCTCATCTATTTGCACGTTAATTTCAAGAGAAGGGTGTTCTGTCGATTGGGTGAACTGGAGCCCTCGATGTTGTAACTAAGAGGGTTCAAGTTTTTTATGTTGTTTATTGCCAGTTCAGATATGATCGAGCAGACCAAGAATCAAGTTTTCCAACCCTGAATGTCTCATTTGTGTAGAGCGTGTCTTGTACTCTATCATCGATTATTTCCATTATTAAAGCAACAAGGTGTGATACGAGGACGATTTGGTCACTATTTCTGACAATTCATTCCGCTACGTAAATTCTCTCTTGTTGCTTCAGAAAATGTTTACAACGCTTGGGCCTTTTCCAAGTGGTCACCATCTAAATAAATACTAACTAGGCTCGATATAGCTTCAGTAATTGGACGACAATCGAGGTTTTCAGCGGGATATGACAGTAAACATTAATGTAAGTGGCTCTTGAGCTTTGTCAGCAACTAATCAATACTGACGTATTTAATGGGAAGACTAGTCTTTGAGATTCAACTTTCGTGATTTGGCAACGAGAAACCACATATGCAGAAGAATCGATTAAAAATATAACTGCGTTGTGGCTTGGTTATTAGTCATATATTGACCATCTGTAATGTATGATCGTTTGTTTCATTGACATATGTATCGATTATTCTGAGGAGATATTAAAGGATAATATGCTGTTAAATAGACAAAGGGTCTATCTATCACGAGATGTCATGGATGTGTGTACTCTTGTATTCGAAAGATTCCGAGCAGAATGAAGAGTATTTTTAACTGAATATGAGTTGAGGTATGGTCAGAAGTGACAGCATGTAGGTCATTAATATATGAAAAGAAGATAGTGTGAGCTGTAATCGACTCTTGGTGCAAATCATAATTGTTATGAGAATCAATAGACATCCATTAGCGCACCATGAACTGAAGCAATCTGACATTTCTAGACAACAAATATGAAACAAATGTAGCTCTTAATCAAGTAGAGTGAAGAGGATGTTCTCTTGGTAACACTTTTTACAGAACATCCCATGATTGTGTGACCATCGATATGCACCGAAGAATGTGATTTTTCTGTACATCTCATTCTAAGAAAAATATATTCGTCGTCTCTGAAATTCGATGATATACGACGTGTATTTTAATGGTTATTTTCATCGATATTTAAATTGTGATATTAAGAAAGAGAGGTACATGTCAATTTCGGAGAATGATTTTATTGATTGAAAGGGATCATTGCATACGGCGAAACGCTGAAATGCTCAGCGAGTTTATGACACCAATTTGGTAGAAGCGGTCATTTTATCTGTTTAGGGTAATCTAGAAACATTGCTGGGTATACACATAGCAATGGATTGATGCAGTTTGAAAGGTAAAAAAACTTGTAGGTCGTGTGACTCATGAAAATATTCTTTGACTTCTTGACAGTCATTCTACAAATATAGCAGTAGATGAAATGCTTTTGAGTTGTTGGTCATTCCTGACCAACCAGAATTATGATATAAAATATTGCATTGAAAACCGTCCTGTATTTTCCAATCTATAAGTAACTCTGGTCAAAATCATACAGCATGCATATTTCTCAGGTTATGGTGTATGATACGAGACTGGCTGCTATGTCTAGTAAATCGACAAACACTAACGGCTTTCTCTCGTACTTATCAGTTGAGGACGATGGCCCACTTTCTTCAGCTCTTTTAATGCAATGTCCTTCATCAGCACAACTGCAAGTGGGCGAGTTGTAGGATTCAAGGTTGAGCGATTGAGCAGTGTGTGCTGAGCGGTCTAAGTAGGTTTAATCACTTACTTAGCAGTGTCAGATGGGCCCAAGGATGACTGGCATAGAATTGTGGATATCTGTCAAGGACATGTCTAACTAAGGATACGAACTATTGAAGACAACTCTACAATAGCTATCGAAGAAAGATTTGCGAAACTAAAGATGAAATTGTGTTTTTGCTGTTAGCGATATTCTTTCGATTCAGTTAAATTCAGGTCGATCAGGTTTGTGGTCAAAAATATTCCAGCAGTAACCATCGCATCTTTTTACATATACTTAGGACAACGATACACAATCTGTTCTAGCGTTTTATCAGATAGTATGGAATGATTTGGGGGAAATTTGTTTTCTATTTCTGGTAGCACAAAGAACCGCGTACAAGTCTCCTCTGTGACCGAGCTTATTATGAATTGTGCATTGATGTCTCAAAAGATGATTTTAAAGCGTTAGGTTCAGATAGACTCACACTCTGACAAATGCTTGTGATTTAAGGATTTTAGTGAACACCAGAGAAAGTAAATGAATTTAAAAAAATGCGAAACATAGACCTAGAGGAAGATTGACAGGAAGTTATTCGTTGATTTTCATGTGAGAGGATGTGTAGAAAATGGATTCTACATATCACAAACAGCATCTTCCTTCTTGAGAAAAGTGGATTTAGATTAGAAGATAAAAGATTTCGCTCCAAGAAAGGAATGATATTTGTAAATATTCAAGATTTTGAGCTCCAAACGAAGTTTTCCTTCAGATGTTTAAAATTTGAGCGCTGTATTAATCTATGGAAGAAAACAAATACCACATTACTGTAATGATTTCAGTTTAAGTTACTTCCATTACAAATTATTTATCAACTTACGCCGAGGTCAACATTACCATTCATCATTTCGAGGTCGATAAAATACAATATCAGTCAAGTACTAGGGTGGATACAATTGAACACCCATCCACTGGAATTGCAGCTTTATATTTTATTTATTGGTTTGAAATAGGGAGAGAATAGTTGGCACTAAAATCCATGCTGCTGCAATGTTCGTGAATGACACTCAAATAAGCATTGAAAAGCTTTTATCTGTTCACAACGATGCGTAGAATTGCGACGATGCAAGATAAAAAAAATTCTGTGCAAAAACGCAATGAAATATCTACAACACTATTTCCTCAGTTAACAGTTTATGACCGGGAAGTGCAATAAATTACTTATATGAACATTTAGTGCATAGTAACAAAAGAATATGTCATTTTTACATGGCAAAATTTTGGAAGTGTATCGGATATGCACATATCGTCACATTTAAAAGATGCACGTACATATACAAATACGAAAACATACTCACACACATATGTGCGTGAGTACCTTTGTGCTTATTTATATACATTCACACATGTTTACACGTATATACATATATACGTACATACATACATATATATATATATATATATATATATATATATATATATATATTCATTCAAATGAACACATGTATATATATGTGAACTGTGACAAGTGGTTAACAATATCGCAAACGCTAAGCATAAATGTGTATGTACATGCATAAACATATGCACACACGCAAAGAGAGAGAGAGGGAGAGAGAGAGAGAGAGTGATAGAGAGGAAGGAGAGAGGGAGAGAGAGATTTATATGTATGTATGTATGCACCGATACACAAATCTATCTATCTATCTATCTATCTATCTATCTATCTATCTATCTATCTATCTATCTATCTATCTATCTGGAAAAAAGAGAACTCAAATACCAGAGGTAGAGTAATATGCTTTATTGAAAAGCAGCAGAAATATAACAAAAAACTGTTACTAGGTGTTTCACGTTTTGTTAGAAACTCCGAGTAACAGTTTTTGTTATATTTCTGGTGCTTTTAAATAGAAAATTTTCTAACAAAACTGTCCGATGAACGGGAACGTGAAACTTATATTTCTTCTGCTTTTAAATAAAGTATATATATACATATATATATATATATATAT
>NC_068982.1:40063636-40064795 GCF_001194135.2 Octopus bimaculoides | reverse complement strand
TATATATATGTATATATATATACCGGAGTAAGCACATAAATATACAACAAGGTGGAAAAAAGAGTACTCAAATACCAGAGGTAGAGTAATGTGTTTTCTTAAAACTGTCCGATGAACGGGAACGTGAAACTCCGAGTAACAGTTTTTTGTTATATTTCTGTTTCTTTTAAATAAATATATATTTATATATATATATACATATATATATGTATGTATATGTATGTATACATATATATTTATATTTATATATGTATATATATGTATGTATATATACATACAATATCTGTCTATCGGTACACATACACACACACACACGCACACACCTACATCTATGAATCCTACATCTATAATTATATATATATTCATGTAAGCATGTGTAAATGTGCGCGTGTTCACATACGTAAAAAGACAGATATAAAATGAACAATACCTACAGAGAATTAAGTATTTGTTTACATGAAGAAAGTGATTAACAGTGAAAAGAGAACTGCGTGATGGAGAAGAAAGAGATAATGATAAATGCAGCGATATAGAGAAAGAGAAAGTAAATTGTGATATGTTTTTTAGTGTTAAGAAGATTAAAGGCAAAATGTAATTATTGAAATATGGGCCTTGGTCTGTTATGCAGCCAGCTGTAAGCGTATCTGTAGTCAATAAGAAACATTATTCTGCTTTTCTTTTTTTTTTAACTTACTTGACAAATTATCTTGTGTACGCATGTCTTCACATCCATGCTTTTATTGATGCGAACATATAGACACTCCCGTGGGTGTTCATACAAATAATCACTCACGATCAAACATAGACAAATATATCTTCACAATATCACATTTTCGACACGCACTCACAAAACGTATATAGCGATGCATGTATGCATATAAACACATGTCCACATATCTACTCAGATATAAATATATAAATATGTGTATGCATATTTTTATATATGTTCACACACACACACGCATAATGTATATATGCTATATATATATTACAGATACACATATGAGTATGAACGTGTATACATATATGCATATATATACTGTAAATATATTTCTATACTTACATATGCTTCTATAATTCTCTGTGTGTATATATACATACTTACGTATGCATATATATACTGTAAATATATTTCTATACTTACATATGCTTCTATAAT
>NC_068982.1:40062339-40063424 GCF_001194135.2 Octopus bimaculoides | reverse complement strand
TATATACACATACATACATATACATACATACATACATATATGTGTGTGTGGGTGTGTGTATCGATATGCAATGATATCCATGTGTAATACATCACAAGTAATCATTATATCCTTTGAATTAATATATCATACGTCATGTTCAATATTTTCATACGTCAATTATTGAAATCAATCTATAGTCTCTATATTCTCTTTCTATATTCGTTTCTTTTTCTTTATGAAATTCCAAATACCCATAGCTATTTAGAACCAGATTTAGGCATATAATCCATGTATGATTAATTCCAGAAATGGATCTGTAATTTTTGTTCGAATTCATGGAGACTGCTGAAGATGTTTATGAAACTGAAGTTATCCACTTAAATAACACGGCGAAGCAAATCTAGGAATATTCCCCACTATATTCGAGAATACTGAATTCTGGTATTCATCAGTATACATGCTGAGAAGATAGCAAACAAACAGACAAGTAAATAACCAAACAATTGATTATATGTAAAACATAGTATTTTATCACAATTCTATCTGGACATCCATTTCATCCATAAATAAATAATTCTTTGCTGATGATGCTTTACAAAGCTTTTTCAGTTTTCTATTTTTTTTTTCAAAATTGAAGCATACACAACAGTGTGATAACAACGTATATAATGTGTTATGATCTTCACAAGGCCGCCATTTTATTGTTATTTTCAACCCTTCTATTTCATTTGCAATATCTAGCATCACTACAGAATTTATGTCTTGTAAAATACGATAAAAGAAACACAGAAAAACAGAAAAAAAATTACGTTCACTCGGTTCCATACGATCACTTGCATGCAAACACCTCATAAATAATATTACGCTCACGAACGTTGTGTAGAAATCTCCAAAGTTGTACTTTTTGCCACATTTATTTTTGCTTTGTTCAATGCATAACTGCCATTTGAAAACAGTTGTCATACAAACGTGTGCATATGCACACGTTTGTATGATATTGCATATATGATCAAACATACAAACACATGTATGTATGTATATATGTATGTAGTATGTATGTATGTATGTATGTATGTATGTACGTATATATATATATATATATA
>NC_068982.1:40053297-40062102 GCF_001194135.2 Octopus bimaculoides | reverse complement strand
ATATATATGCATCAATATACATACGAACGCCACTGTAGTATCATTGTTGTAGTTATCCTCTTACTCATCATCAATATCATCATATTCATCGTCCTTATCATCACCATCAACATCACCACCACCATACAACCAAAACAACACCCAACCACCACCACCACCACCACCATCGTCAGCATTATTATCATCGATGATGATAACCCAATAACAATAACAAAGACAACAACAGCAACAACAATAATATTTAGTTCTTTCAAACTGTTACAGGTGTTCAAAGAGCCAAAACGAATTTTATTTTTTTAGGTTTTAAATTTTAAATTTTAAATTGAGTCTTGATTATCTAAAACAGGTAACAAATACTTTTCTACAAAAAAAAAAAAAACAGATCCAAATAAACAACATGAGAAAAACATAAAAATAAGTATGAAAAACTATTTTCGATCTTATTTTTCAATGGTTTTATTAGTTATTTTATGTCTCCTCGCACGCTAATTCCGAAAAATCCGACTAACATAGGCAAACATTTAGAAAATATATGTAAAGTTAGATGATCTCTCTGGTACTCCGTCGGTTATGACGACGTGGATGCCAGTTGATGCGATCAACGGAGCATCCTGCTCGTGATATTAATATGCAAGTGGTTGAGCGCTGCACAGAAACGTATACCCTTAACGTAGTTCTCGGAGAGATTCAGCGGTTATCAGAGTGTGACAAGGCTGACCCTTTTAAATACAGGTACTACTGATTTTTCGAGCGGACTAGAGCAACGTGAGTAAAGTATCTTGCTCAAGAACCCAAGAAGCTGCCGCGAATAGAACTCGTGGTCTGAATACCCTAACCACTAAGCCATGCGCCTTCACTAAAATTAATTGATAAATAATATGCAATCGAAGTTCTTATTGTTGGTGTTCTCGGATGTAGTAAGAAGAATTTGTTGGTTCAGACGTAGATGTAGATTTGAAAATTCGATCGATCATGCGTGGTTCATTGGCTTGATGTTGAGTTTTTTCTAAAACATATCTTTATACATGAACATAGATGAAAAGTTACGCTATTGATGACATGTTTTATTCAACATTTATATTGTTGTCTACCCCTAATTTTCGAGTATTTATTCAAATAATATTCCGAATGGCAAACAAATATGATTAAATGTCCAAGGGTATGAGATGAACTATTGCACATACGATTATAAATTTTCGGACATTTGACTTCATATTTAAAGATGAGGAATACATGAATATTTACATCTTCGATTGACTTTGATCTGTTTGTACATGCTCATTGGCCCTGTAAGTAAATGCTTTGCAACCATAACCTAAAAGTAAAGGTTTCGAATCCGAATCCAGTCCGATAATATGAACAAATCTAGGAAAAATGCTCTGATGACAAGCTGAGATGAAACCGGTCGAAAGTTTTGGAGGTTTAGGGGCCCATTGCTAATTTATGTATGCCATAGCGTGGTTTTAATATATAAGTGCTGTAGGCCGAAGTATCTATAATTTGCTCGGGGATCTATAATGCTACTGAGTCAGCCATAATGGAGTTTTGATATTATAGCACACATAGGTGAGCTGGGAGAATCGTTAGCTCGCCAGTGGAAATATTTAGCGGCATTTTGTCCATCTTTACGTTCTGAGTTCAAATTCCGCTGGGATCGAGTGTGCTTTCCATCCTTACAGTGTCGATAAAATAAGTGCCAGTTGAACACTGACGTCAATGTAATCGATTCACCCCTCTCTCTAAATTGCAGGCCTTATGCCACAATTTGAAATCAATGTTACAACGCCCATCATTTGAATATCAAGTTAATAGTTCAAGAATTTATAAATGCAAATTTAAAATGTATTTAACGGTAATCCAATGATCATCTTCGCTGAATATCGTGTACTATTTAAGAATATAAATATTTCTCTGCAGATTAGAATTTAATTTCTACACACACACACACACACACACACACACACACACACACACACACACACACACACACACACACACACATTTCAATTTGGTGTTTGTAAATATATGCAAGTATCAACATGTTATGTCTATGCGGGATATAAGAAAGTGGCTATCCGTTGTCAGTTTGGAAATAGATTTTAGATATTTTGAAAGTATTAAACATTGTAAATATTTACAAACTAAAGGTCGTATAATTCATATATTTCATGGAAGGGTGTGTAGCTAAATATTAATTTAATTTTAGTGCAGGGAGAATCATGCTTGCTATGTCAGTTGAATTGTTTATAAAACAAAAAGTATCCTGTATAAATTGCAAAGTCATTTTACCTTAACATATAAAATAATGCAAACACTGTATATGAGTTAAATATTAATCAAACATTATTAAACTTCCTTCTGTGAATATATTATTACAATAAATTAAATTCTAGTTCTCTAGCGTGTCACCCGGTTTTTTCATTTTCCATTCCAGATTTCGCCTGATATACAAAATTTATGACTGAGTAGGCGTGCTTTTAAATTTAACGAAACTGAACACACAGTGAATATGTCCGCGATCCCTCCACATGAAACATGGACGTCAAGATATGCTTGAATTGTTTTTAAGTATTTCTCCACCCATTAATGTAGAGCCTGTTTATGTTGCTACTGTTGTGAAAGCTCCTTTTAATGTTTATTATCATTAAAGCCAATTCCGCTGTTGAACATTCGAGTATCCAAAATATCGGTACCACTAACGTTACTATATAAATGTATTGTAGTATTTGTCTTGCAAAAAGACAGTCTGTGGTAGTGCATTTTGTCACTAATTTTGCTCATATCAATTTTTGTAGGATGCATATTCGTTAATAAATAGGGAAATGTAGTTGTTAATACAGGAAGAGGAGAGTGAAATGAGGAGAGAGAGAGAGAAAGTGAAATAATTTTTATTTGGAAAAGCAGTTTCCCACGTTCAACTAACAACTGAGAAGATTTATTTTCGCTAAAATTCGATCCCACACCCGGAGTTTCTCGTGATATTTCCTAACAAAGACGTTATACCTCACTTGGTGTTTCTTACTATTGCCGATCCTGAAATTTACCCAGTGGCTCTTTCTAGGGAAAAACGGGTAGTTGGTTGAGTGATAAAATAAACACAGTCATGCAGAGAGATTGTATCACTGCAGTATTTCTTTGGAAACGTATGTACTCACAGGTTAACCGTGTTTTCACGTTAAGTAGACTTAAAATAGAGAGGATGATTGAGCATCCTAATGAGATTACAATATAATCAAAGCATGTCCTGAGTTATCAGAAAAAGTAAAATATTAACGACTGACTAATTTTGTTTTTATTCGCACTTCCGTTTTTGATCTTTCTCTATGTTTCATGAGAATTGGGATGTATAGTTTTTGAAAAATTGCAACAGCCACTAACGATAGTGGCAGAGGATTTAAAAAAAAAAAGTTAAGACCCGCTTCTACTTAACACTTTCCGATTCTGAAGAGTCTACTGTTTGTGTTACATAAATAATAGCGTTGGCAGAAAGAACACAAAACGTGTAGAATACTGCTGAGTTCATTTGTTGAGCACAGCTGAAAATGACAAATTAATTGTTATTATAGAGAATATATATGAATTGAAATGAGTTGGATACCAAACAAAAAAATATTCCACCAGCAGAACAAGGACAGGCTCAGGATATTGTCACAAGAAAGATTGGCCCGAGTAAAGATAATCGGCAGACAAGAGAAAGAGTTAGGTATCCACTGCACATGGCCAAGCTAGAAGGTAATATGGAACATATTAGCCAAAATGGAATTACCGAAGTAGCGATTGTTTTTGAGGTTTGTGTACTTCCTTTTCTACTCAGACATCAAATTGGAATTCGAATGACGTCGTCTAAGTGACATAAGTGTGGTGTCTATGCAGTGTTAGAGTATATTCCGGTGATATGTATATTATCTTTTTCAGTCTATTTAAGCAGTGTAACCAACACCCGAATATCTTTATTTCTGCGCGAAAATAGTGATGCAACATCATCAATGTGAGACGAATATACAGGAGGATGAATTTTAGTCTTGAACCAAAAGGGCGTTAAATAAGAACAAACTTGAAGTTGAATCAAATGGAAGACCGCATCATTATCACTGAATACACAAATGAGTGGAAGACGTAGATGTATTTAGTAAGGGCTCTTATGTTTCTAAACCATGTTGCAAAACCGAAGTACTACCTAGACATTATGACTTGTTTTTACTTGATAAAACAAGTCAACCTAGTTGTCAATAGACTAGGATGTCGATAACGAGTGTGCGCATGAAAGAAAGAGTCTAAAGGGTGGAGGACATAAGTTGTAGTGTGACTCGCGAGGATGGCATGTACAAACTACATAATCAAGAGGTAAATTATAAGGATTATCATTATATAAATAGCAAGTTTGAAAGAAACTGGATCTTTTTGGTCAGAAGAATTAACACGGCTGAGAGCTTTTATGGATGTGTATAATCCAAGGAACCTGGAAATGTGTTTCGACAAATTTAGACCATAAGAAAATTTGATAATTTTAATTGCAGTGAAGAATCAAGAATGTTACGTGTTTGATCTTTGCCCTTTACCTTCGAATGAGAAAGAAAACTGAAGTGAGAATTAGAGAAGAAATCTAGACAGAGCTAGTTAATTTGCCCAGGCAGAATGAAAAGGTAAAGTTCAAGGAAATAAATAAGGCATGGGGAAGTTAAAAGTAAAAAGATCGGAAGAAAAAGAGCAGTCACAGCCCAATATATATTTGAAAGTATCTAAGTAAAATCCATTAAGAGAAAATGTACAGAAAGAAAAGAAAAATAAGAAAGAGGCAGTAACAGAAGAATCGGAGGAGATCAAAGAGGAACAATTCAACGAATTGGGACGGGAAAGTGAAATGAAACAAGACTTCAAACAAAGCAAAAAGAAAAGTCAGAGCTTTACTGGAGAGCGAAAAAGGAAATCGCACACAGAATTTATTATAAAGTTTTATTAAAATATGAATATAAATGAAAGACTGAAACAGTTTTAAATTAGAAAGGACGCAGCTTTGCAACAGATTTAAAGACAATTCAACATTTACATAATAAGGTTTATGTTTAACTCATGATCGGTGAAGTATTTCTTTGTGATTTTATTTAACCACGATTCATTATATTTGAAATCTTTATTAACTTTCAGACCAAAAGAATTTCTTAAGGAGAGTTTCTTTACATATTTAAGGTAATTTTGCTTTGTCTAGGATACGCCTTATTAGTTTCAGGCAAACTTGTAGTTAATTAATTTTTCATTCGTTGCAGTAATCGTTTTCCGTAACAAATTCTTACTCAATATCTTGAGTACATGTTATAGAATTATTAAAATGACCTCAAGAATTTAGTGTGCAGAATCTTCGTACATTTCAAACACTTATGTATTCAGCTTGTGTTTGTTGTCTGGTGGGCTTATTGTTCCTTCACGACTTTTGATGTAATCCAAATATTCGATTCCGCAGAACAAGTTGATGACATTTTCCAATAGTTTTGTAATTTTTCTGGCTAAATATCAACGAGAAATTTAATTATCAAATGGACAACAATCACCACATACATGTTTTGTTGGGCCGGTAGCAATTGTATACTGAGTGTTTGTCCAATAATTGTTATCTTATGCTTTCATACAGCCTCTAGCAAGACAGTCGTCGACTTAAGTCTGTTGTCAAAAACTGTGCTGTCTAAAGATAGTTTACAAACATTTTACAGTCACCTCAAACTACCGTTTCAGACTATATTCCTGCTTTATATACTCTGCGGGAATGTCTGTCGCATTAGTTATATATGGAAATATATGTGAAATGAGAGATGGTGGTGGATATGATAGTAGTAAATAACATGTTTGTTTCTCTTCAACGGCAGCTACTCACAGTCTTTTGAAATAGTTTGAATTTACAGAATTTAGAAATACAAGCCACTTTCTGTGACAGCTATTTTTCAAACAATCGAGAGATGTCTGTTGAAGCTGCTTAACTTGCCTAACATTGGATGGTTTAACTTTAGCTGAATATGTCCAAGTAATTTATGTTTGTAATAGCCGACAGGAGAAATTTTCAGATATTTTGGTAGGATCGAAATTTATTTAGATTTACACGAAAGGGTAGGTGACTAGAATAATATTCCATTTTCGCTGCGAATGGTTGTTTGACAGTAGATGTATGCCTGTAGTGGTTCATGTATTATTGCACACAAACACACACACACACACACACACACACACACACACACACACACACACACACACACACACACACACACACACACACACACACACATACATAATACATATATATATATATGAATAATAGCAATAAATGGAGAAAAACGCATATAAATAAAAGTTCCTTTAATTCCTACATATGTTTCAAAATATACGTGCACACTACTCCAAAAAAGTAAGAGCTGCTGGAATTGTACATATATTCATCGTCAGCGAACCAACATATAGAAGCAAGACAAATGCGAAATGATAAGGTAACTTACAATTTATAATATAATAATATAACTTACGAGTTATAATATTATAATATAATATCATATTATAACTTGTAAGTTACCTTATCATTTCGAAATTGTCTTGCTTCTATATGTTGGTTCCCTGGCGATGAATATATGTGCAATTCCAGCAGCTCTTCCTTCTTTGGAGTAGCGTGCACATATATTTTGAAACATATGCCTTTTGCTCCATTTATTGTAATTATTCATATCTACTCAAAATGCATCGCTTTAACTTGGTATGTCTACCTATAAAACGGGTGTGGTATCCCGTTTTTTGTGTGGTTTTTGCTACCCATGGTAACTATTAACTATTACATTGTCAAGGTTTGTTTTTAAACTGAGATAATATTAATATATACATAAACATACATATATATATATATATATATATATATATCTGTGTGTGTGTGTGTGTGTGCGTGTGTGTCGCTGTGTGCGTGTATGTGTATATATGTATGTATGTATATCGTTATATTTGGAACGGTCATGTTTTCCAATTAACCGCACGCACTGTATACTTGGTGTTTAATTCAGCTTTATATTTCGTCACACTTCCTGTGAACCCCGCAGAGGCAACAAAAATACTGTCATACCATGTACCTAACTAACAAAAGAGAAACTCATACAAGCTTGTTTACACAGTTGTACATGCATGAATAAAGTTTAAACAATAATATAATTGCAACTGTAATTAATTGAAACTTTTCCAAAGCACGTTTCCATAACAACCAATCATAAAAACCTAATTAGCACATACTCAAACTCATACACCCGAAGATGATTTTAACTGAACAGAGACTACATAAAAGCAAGACTAGCTGTAATGCATCGCAGTCAGACAATAGCGTAACTGGCCGAAATTTCGAAGTCACTATCAACAACATTCTTGTACATCTGTACTCTACAAAAGTATAGAGTAACCCATCACATTAATGTAAATTTGTTTTTCATTTTAACTGAACATAAAAAACAATATATATATATATATATATATATATCAGGCTGAGTAAAATGTAAGCAGCGTTTTGAAATATGAAATTCATCATCATATATTTCAACAATGCGGGCATTTTATTCCTCAAAGTAAGTACCATTGCAATCAACACCTTTTTGCCAACGAGTTACAAGTTTGTTTATTTTGGTAACATAAACATCTGGAGTTCTGGAGCTGATGAACTATTTGAAGGCACTTTCAGCATCAGTTTGATTTTTGAACTCCTTCTGTCGCAGGAAACCATCAAGTTGCTTGAAAAAGTGGTAGTCGGTAGGAGAAAGGTCTGGGGAATAAGTTGGGTCAGGAAGAACGTCGTAGCCAAGTTCCCTCAACTTCTGGAGTGTCACTAGTGAATGATTGGGCCTCTTCTGTTGACTGGTCTGGGACGGAGGAGTAGCAGTTTTTCGTTCAATTTTGTAATTTCATGGCAAAATGTTACTGCGGTAATGGTTTTTCTGGGTTTTAATAAATTATAGTCAATGAGTCCAGCAGTACACCACCAAACAATCACTATAACCTGATTTTGGAAGAGCTCAGGTTTAGGGAAGGTATTCGATGTTTCATTTTGGTCCAACTACTTCGAAGAACGTTTTTTTTTAATTATTATTGTATAAAATTTACTTTCTATTGCAAGTTACAATACGGTCGAGAAATGGATCGGTCTGGTTACGGAGAAGAAGTGACGAGTAAATTTAATATCTGCGTATTTTCTGATTTTCATTCAAATCATGAGGCACCCGTTTGTCAAGCTCTTTTAATTTTCCGATCGCATGCAAATGGTTGCAGGCAGTTTTCTGGTTAACTTGTCCTTTTGTCAGTTCTCTTGTGGTGTTACGTGGATCTTGCTCAATGACGGTTTTAATTGACCGTCATCGATTACAGATGGACGTCTACTATGCTCACGATCTTCAAGGCTCAGGTCTCCTCTACAAAATTGTTGAAACCATTTTCTAACTGACCACTTACTGGTCATTTCCTCACCAAACTTTTCGTTGATATCGCGAGCAGTTTCAGCTGCTTTATGTCCTTTTGGAAGCTGAATAGCAAAATTGCTCAAATATCACGCTTTGACAGTTCAATTTCAGATGATTGTAACAACGGGGGAAACAATATCAATGATAATTTATTGATGCATTTGGTCAAGTCTATGTCGGTATCATCAGACAATTGCAAAAAATGTTTAATGAAATTCAAAACATTACAAAAATCCGGTACAAATTCTCCATGGTTGAAAACGTTGGTTACTTTTTTACTCAACCTCTCTCTCTCTCTCTCTCTCTCTCTCTCTCTCTCTCTCTCTCTCTCTCTCTCTCTCTC
>NC_068982.1:40049020-40053193 GCF_001194135.2 Octopus bimaculoides | reverse complement strand
TGATTGTGTATAGAGGAATATATTATTTTGCTTAAAAGAGTTCCAACACTGTCTGTTTTTTATGTTTTATTTATATTCCTGCAGAACTAATGTGGGGTATAGAATATGGAATATACAATATATAATATAAAATAAAATAAAAATGGATGGCACCATGAAATAAAGTATTGAATGTAGATGAAATATTGAGTGTTCAATATAAAGGATCAAATATATAAATATATAAATATAAATATATATATATAAAGGCGACTCGAGTTTCAGGGCTATTTCCCTTCGTCATGGCCGGTATATATATATATATATATAGAGAGAGAGAGATATGTGCACACGCATGTGTTTGCGCGTAGGCATTTGCTAATATGTTTCATCAATATATTTTTACATTATATATATATACTTTCTTTATTGAAGCATATTTCGCTGATTGCTGTGGTTCTGTATTTTTTTTTGTCAATATTATAAGAGGTAGAGAATGTAACAAACAAGTAAAATGCATTCATATAAGAATGAGACATATTCCATGTGATACAATAGGTTTGAAAGACTCCCCGCAGTTTCAAGAAAAATAAAACTCTTTCTAGAATTTCATTTTCTAGATAAGGTTATCGAACACATATCATAGTTGCACAAAAAACCTTAATATATCTCAGCAGTGTTTCCATTAACTACTCGGCTTTATTTCTAACATAACAATATGGAACACTGAAAGTACCGTTCTACATGTATACGTGTACATACATCCATATTCACATATTATTTCAATAAATGAATAACAACACAGGTTTTATATAATTACTTTCATTAGCTTACAGCTCTTTCTGCTGTAAGGAAATGTGCAACCTGAGTTGAGCGTCAGTACGACATCTTATAGCTTCCTCACAGCTATACGTTGTGTGTGTGTGTCTATGCTATAGTATAATATAAAATTAGCAGAAAATGACTGTGTTTGTGCGTGTGTGTGTGTGTGTGCGTGTGTGTGTGTGTGTGTGTGTTCGAGCGCGCGTGCGTGTATGTGGGGAGGTGCATGAATATATTTATATGTATATAGATCTAAACATCGGCTTCTTAAAACGATTACTAAATTCACTGCAGCATGCATCAGTTTCTGAATTGTAATAGTCATATAAATTTCAGGTCTTGTGTCTGTAGTAGAAATAATTGTAATGATAATAGTTCTTTGAAAGCCAGAAATTTTGTGAAAGGGAGTAGTCAAATCCAACGACTCCATTGCTCAAGTCTTACGTATTGTATTTATCACGAACAGATGAAGGCCTAGTTCGCCTCCGTCGCATTTTAAACTCAGTACTTCATGAGTCGGAAGAAATACCATTAGGCGTTTAATAATAACAATAATAATCCTTTCTACTATAGGCACAAGGCTTGAAATGTTGGTAGAAGGTTACGTCGATTACAGGGACCCCACTGCTTAATTGATACTTATTTTATCGACCCCAAAACGAGGACAGGTAAAGTTGACTTCAGTGGAATTTGAACTCAGAATGTGAAGGCTGGCGAAATGCTTAGCGGTATTTCGCCCGGCGTGCTAATGGTTTTGCCAGCTCGCTGCCTTCACAATAATGATAATAATCCTCTCCACTAAAGCACTAGGTCTGAAATATGTGAGGAAGTGTAGGTCAATCACATCGACCTTAGTACTCAATTGGTACATAATTTATTGACCTCGAAAGGATGACAGGCAAAATCGACCTCCGCGTAATTTAAACTCAAAACATGAAGGCGGGCGAAGTGCTTAGCGGCATTTCAGCCGGCGTGCTAACGATCCTGCCAGCTCCTCGCCTTCACAATAACAACAAGAGAATTCAGAGAGCGCAAACCTCCGCCAAGGCAACACCAACGTCCTCTCAACGATTAGCCAGAGCTGATTTTTAAACTGAGAATATCTGAAATAAACTCGAATGCTCTCACAAATGAAAATACTAAAAACGAGTTCAACTGCTCTCAAACACTTAGTAAAAAAAAAAAACGAAAAAATAGTCCAGAATACTTGTCCGGTACCTGATCGATGGCAATGGTAGTCATGGAATGTTAAGATTGCTGTAGAAAATTTAGTAACAGTAATAAATAGTTTATCCTTATCAAATACAAGCCAAAGTTGACGAATTCACCATTCAAAATAGTTACAGCCTAAAGGGAGATAATTGAGAAAGACTTGAAAGTTAACGTAAGATCGTAATCATGTAAAGTAAATACAACAAAAAATAATCCAGAATTCTTCTCCAGAACAGGATCGATCCCAAAATCTAATCGGCTCGTACATGTCACGAGGCCAAACATCCCTGAAAGTTTCATCTGAATCCATCCAGCGGTTCTTGAGATATCTTGTCCACGGACAGACAAGCAAACAAGCGCGACTGAAGAAATTACCCCCGCTTTAGAAAAGGCGGGGGTAATAATATCTGTATTATTATTGTTAGTTAGGAAGGATAAAATAAATATCATTTTGTGCATGAACCTTCATTATATCACTCGAATAGATATCCTACTCATTGAGATAGCGTTCGATTTGACTGAAGACACAAACGCATGTACTTGCCATTATGTTATATAATTCTTGGCTAGAGAGTCCCTGACAAAAGTGTAAAAATTTTGGCTAGTTATTTCAACTAGCAAATCTGTCGATTTACAATGAACGTATAAAATGAGGAAGGGAAGTCATAACAGCAGTATACAGCCCATTACTCTATTCATGTCGACATATAACTGGCCGTGTGTAAACATCGGAGTGGGTAAAACTACACCTACACAATTTAAAGTCTGGCTTTGTGCCTTGTTTGCTGTGAATGCGCGAGCGGCATCTTTAGGAATCTGCCCATCTACGATGGGAATTACAGCGATAGTATCGCAAATCTAAAACCTCTAGATTCACGAACTATGTGGGGGTGAGGGTGGGAAAATCCAGAGTTAATCTTCGTCGCCGGAATTTTAACAAACCAAAAAAGTCGAAGGCGAATTATTAATACAAAACTTAATATCCACTAAATAGTCATACTTTTTCACATTTTTCCTGATTAGCTCCTTCGTAATCCCAAAAAACTTCGTGACCATTGGTGTAGCCGTTTGACCGTGAAAAGTTAACAGACGGATGCACAGACGGACACAACGCCCATTATAGTAAGAAGTTGACCCCCCTCCCTTTGCTTCCTATTTTAGTTATCTTCCCCTCAATTTTTATTTACTCTTTACGCCCGTAAACTGAACGATTATCCTCAATATATCCACTAAATAATATTTTCTGACATCTTTCTTCGCTAAAACCTTCCTGATTACCTCCTCCGTAATCCCGAAAAATATCGTTACCATTGTTGAAGCCGTTTTACCGTGAAGAGGGAACAGACAAACGGACATAACGCCCATAGGGGTTGCAAAACAGTTCTTTCTACCCAAGTTCACTTACAGCGATTGGACCAAAGACATATCGCAGAACATCTTAAACACTTACATATTCCGATGTTCACTATACAATCTAATATTGATAATACAATGTAATATAACATAATATAATACGATATAATATAATATGATATAACATAATATAATATAATATAATATAAAACACATACCGTAAATGCTCGATTATAGTCTGCTCCTGAATATAATACGCAGGGGATTTTTAGGCGGCTGTACTGCTGGAAAACCTAAACTTTGCGTATAATACGCACTCCTTCTCTAACTTCAGTGAAGGAGGTCTATATAACGTCCTTGGTTTGTAAACATATATACGGTAACGTTCTTTATTATTATTGTATATATATATAACATAATGCAAACGCGTAGCTTTTTGTGCAAGTTGTTTGCAGAAAATAAAGAAATAACTTAAAAATAAATATTAAGTAAATTGTCTTTACATATTTATCACTATCAGTTACAAGCCCGAAATCACAAAATGCGTCTGAACAAACATTGCTGGAGAGCAAATAGAGACTCGGACATTGCTTAGAAAATATTATACAAACCAAAACGTATTGCTTGTGGCCACTGTAATCTGGCTGTCCTCTGTCAGACGACGATACTGCCATTTAACTCCAGGAAGACATCTTCTCCAGCTTGTTTATTCAATCCGCTTCTCGCACCCAAATGACATCCAATACAGATCGGTGGAGTGGCAGGGATTATCTCCCGCTTGAAATAAATATCGAGTACAGGAGGCGC
>NC_068982.1:40037656-40047690 GCF_001194135.2 Octopus bimaculoides | reverse complement strand
TATATATATATATATATATATATATATGATGATAAAAATTTCTGTGTGTGGGGCTTTAAACTTGTTTTCACGGCACGGCTTATCTATGGACAGTGTTTGACAATGCCTTCAGGCAAAATATAAAATTTCAGTTGAAACGAATTTAATAATAAATTTGATTACACATTTTGCATCGGGTCTCTCTATCAGTAAATGTTCAGTGGCTTCATACATACTGTTTGACATACATTAGAGTATATTTGGCTCATTTTATATTACAGCTGCTATCCATTTATATTCTTAGTGACTAGGTATCATTTTATCTCCGTATTTATTCATGTTGCTGTGTATATTGTATTCTCACTTGACCGAGTCTAGACAAAATAAGAAATTTTGCTATTTTTCTGTTGCGTATATAAGTGCATGCATGCACTTATATATGTACACGCGTAAAGCTATACAAAAAAAGGAATATTTCCCCATATACAGTTATATTCGCATCGATGAATGCATACCTCCACACATACAAATATGTCCTCGTTTAAAGGCGCAGATGTATGTACACGCAAATGCAATTACATAGAAAACTGCGCACACACGAGCGCACGTGCACACGAAATACAAATATACAAACAACATTACACATACATCTATTTTAATCATATAAGGAATGAAACGTGTGGTAAACATGCAAAGAGCTAGAGGAGGAAGCAAAATAGCTGGAATTTGAGGCATATATTCACTTTTTGCAATTCCTAGATTGAAGAGGAGAATCTTATCATCGCTTTTGTAGCAGTAAGAAGAGTATTACGTAAATTCTTTCATCGTATCAGTCATCTGAGTTCTCTTCTCGTGTACTAAGTTTTTTTAGGTAATGATTCATCTACTGCTAATATCGGAAAGCTTCCAGCTTCAACATCTAGTGATTTAAATTATGATAACCTATGCTTATCTTCAGTGTTTGTCGTTTATTTCTATTGCTTAAGTTTTCTTCCAACGATTTGCCTTGTTTCTTTTGTTTTATTGTCCGACGTTTTTGTTTTTTGTTCAGTTTCATTGAAGACAATGAATAATTTTCGAAGATTTACGTATTTATAAACTATTCCCATAAATCTACTGATATTTTCTGATATATATTTATATATATCTAACTTAACTGGCATACAGTTAGAATCTTATAGTAATTTTCTAATTATTGAGTCTTCTATTTTTTACGGTGATAAATATAACATAGCATTGTCTGCTTTTCAGATTTTGACAATAATTTATTTTTTTTCTGTCTAATCTTATAAGATCATTCAACTTCCAATTTATTACGATTACGTTAAAACAAAACTTTATTGTTGTTTTGGCTGGTGTATTAATGTTTATTTATTTATTCTAATGTCTGATTTTACCTTTCTATATTCTATCCTGTTTATTTATTACTAGATACTTATGAGTTTTCCTTTGTCGTAATTTCTTAATTTCAATCCTTCATCCGAACTTATGATCTTATAAACTGTCCTCTTTTTGAGTTTCTTTAATTTTATTTTCATACTAACAAAAACTTATATTAGTGACTGTAACTCTTTACGAAAAGTTGTTAGTATAAAGAAAATGAAATCATATGACTATTTCAAGGCAGTTGTATTTATAACCAGTTAGGTTTAGTATATTAGTCAAAAGCTGTTGCGATAAGCACTCACCCATCAATTGTTTGATTTTTTTATGGTCGTTCTGCATCTTGTTATGATGCAGCGCATAAAAATAGTTCTCTTTTTACTACCTCACTCTTGGAACCGTAGTTATCCACGAATGAGAGATACTATAGAATAACTTTTGATATTCTTTTCAAGCGATGATTTTACTTTTTTCCTACTCTTTCTAACTCCAGTTATGGCTTTATTTATCAATTGCAGTTCTTTACACTTATAGAAAATTTGCCAACGTACTTTTTGTTTCTCTGATAAATTCTGTTGTCTTCCAGGTAAATATTTATCCAGTAAGAAAGTATTGACATGAAAGTCTTGTGTCAGGTCGATAAGCAACCTGTAATTATGAGTTATTATTTTTTTTGCTTTTCTTTGAATTCTCAGATTTAGTTATAAAATGTTATTCTTTCCTTGGCAAGCCGATGTTGTCTTTTGTTCAATAATCATGTAATTGGAAACGTTTGCAAGTACGGAATATATTTAAACCAGAAGGACAATCGATTGAATTGCCTCTTACCATCTTTAACTATAGCCTTTTTTTGTACTTAGTCTATACTGTTCTAACCATGGACCATTTTTATATAGTTTAATCCGTATCGTTTCACAAAGCTCTTCTACATCCTACTAAGTTGTTGTTTCTATTCTGTTTTATTTTAAATTACTTTCATGTTCTTTCTCATAGATTATTTTACGTGTTTTCAAACGTAAACTAATTTCTGTTTTATGTTAAGATATCTTGCAGAAACTTCTCTGTTGTCCGCAAAATTTCGTTTGTTGTTACATAATGTTTTCTAAATATATAGTATTTTATTTTGGTCTTACTTTCTTATAGTCTCTTTCAACACACTCAAAATCTGCAGTGTTTCATTTTCTTTTTTATCTTTTACTTTAATCTGCCTTCCCAATTAAGATACATGCTGAAAATAATTTTTAAGAATTATATCCTGACTTTCTGCAAATAAGTGTGATAGCAACGTAAAGGATCTCGTTGAGTTTCATTCGGTCATCTTTCAATATTTAGGTTGAGAGACTGCTTTGTTGTACACAGATGAAATTTTTATTAATTCCCTTTTCTTCTTACTTAAAAAAAACAAAAAAACAATGGATGAACGACGCTTTAGTATGCGACCATTTGGATAACTAAAAAGTTCCCCACTGTCTCTTAATGGTGGCATTCGCCTACTACTGACACAAGACAGCAAAAGATTCCAACAAATATAGTTTTCTCTTTCGTAATTAGCGGCAAGGTTTCATCCTCTCACCATGTGGATCTCAATAAACTTTGCACAAACATCAAACCCATTTCGCCACAAATGAATGTAAATTATGTAACCATATTTGTTGTCTGCAGTCTATCTAATTTCATTTAGCATATAGAAAAACTTACCTTGGAAATCCTTTCTTTTCTTAAGCCCTTCTCTCACAAATGGATGCAGTCATACAGTGTGATAATCTCCGATCACTAACCCAACGTGATGAACTCTACTGACAATTCCCCTCATCTCCCCACCGAACAATGTGAACCAGATCTGGGTAGTTTTTTGTCTAAAAGTCAACCCTTGTCAGCTGATATTTACCGAAACTCCTGCAAACACAGGAAAATATTCTACCTTAGTGCTAATCTAACTGGTGATGAAGACATTTGTGAAAGACTCTCTTTTTCCCCTGAGTTCTTTTCTAAAAGAATTAATGGGTATTAATGGGTATATTTACCTAAATTAGACACACTTTTGAAAAATATCAGCGAAAGCAATGTTGATGACAGCAATGCCGTGTAAAGGGGAAAATGAAACAAAATATTTTTGCGTGAATATTCTCAAATAGTTTCTCTTTGATGAAACTTATTTTCTGTTTCATCTGAAATTATTCGTATTTTTACATTGCTTATATTTTCACCTTGATTATTTTTAAGATGATATTTGTAAACGCCATTCATTTCACTCATTTCAGAATCATGTAATGTAATTATGTTAAAGAACACCTCCAATACCGTCGATTTCACTATTTCTAATTTTACCCAGATATTCTATACATTTGTTGACACCAGAACGTTGCATAGTGACACGGCAGATTGCAATGTAGGTTCCCTTCAGAATTTTCTTTTGAGAATTCTTCTTGCCGATGGTGGGAGGCCGTTCTGTACTAAATTCTTTCTTCAAGTAGCTGATAAAAATCTTTGTATAATTGACATCCATCAACGTGAGTGAATTTTCCTGTTGGCAAAAACTTACAAATCTCGACAACCATTTATCTAATATTTTTCTGATAAAATCAAAAATATCGAGTTTACATTCATTCACTATTATACATTTATAATCCAATCCCGATATACCATATCCTAACTTTTAGAATAGTCATGCATTTTACAACGCTGTTACAATAGTAGTCTCTTCACCTAATTTATAATGGAAATTGGAATTTTATATAAGTGCTTGACACTTACATGTGTGACTCCATCTTAGATGTCATTCTTTTCAGCATAGCTCGTGTTGTATCTAGCTTTAATTTTCCTAGAAAATCTTGAGTTATATTTTTTCTACAAAATGATTACTCTCTTGTTCGTTTCGCCATTAAACTCTTCCGATTTAAGAAGCAAGAGACTCTAATCCATTGTATCAACTAAAATATCGTATATAAATTCAGAATTCGTGCCTGTATTGCTTGTATTATGTGAGTGATTGACCCCTAAATAAAGCTTAATTACTTCTACTGATAAATTTAAATACCACCAATATATAATGCAGATCAGTTTTTTTCTTTCTTTTTCTTTAGAAGCTATTGAATTTTTTCACTGTAATAAATAATGCCTTCGACGTTTTTCTTTTTCTCGCAGCTTCTCAGCATTGGAAGAATGTTTTCTCTTCGCATATGGAAAACGGAACCCTATAAACTTATATACGATTGATCTTAAATGATATACCGTCACGATATATATTATGGCAAGAAACTCATCTCTGGTTTTAACAATTCCTTCATACAATACTTCACATTAATTTATCTAATTATTTCTTATTCATTTGTATTCACTAAACATTAGCAATTTATAGTTTGAAGCTATCCATGCAGTTTATTTTCTAATCTTACGTTAATAATATTTCATTTTTGTATAAGGTGGAGAGCTAACAGAATGAAAAACTGCCTTCTTTTACGTTCTGACTGTTTGTGCTCTGAGTTCAGATCCCGTCAATGTTAGCTTCGTGTTTCATCCTTCGGGGTTTATAAAATGGAGTACGTGTCAAAAACTGGCGTCGATGATATCAATTTGACTACTCCTCTCATAGTTGTTGGTTTTGCGCCCGTATCAGAAAATATATTACAATTTCTGTTCTATAAAGCGTTTATTCTATTTCCTAATTTCTGTAATTGTTCATTAGAGCCTCCATAATAACTGTCAATCTGTGTTCATTTCCCGAGCTTTCACATTGCCAATCCTACAGTTTAACTTCTAATGATTGTGGCTGCAACGACTAGAAGATATTCAAAATGTTCTCCCCTGCTAACCTAGCAAGTGAAGTTTTAGTCGATTCTTAATATTTTCCCTAATTTCGGTATTGCATTCTACCGTGGTTATATCTGTTGAGGAAAAAAATATAACCAATGAAACATTCTGTTTTGTTACATTAAATTACGATGCACGAATCTTTATAATTATCTTATCATTTCATTTCATTTCTTGGCGCTACTCAATCGTACTTCACGAACATTTCTGGGTAGTGTTTCTGTTACAACACTACTGGTAGCAAATTATAAAAATTGCTCGTCCACTGTCGAAGGCAATTATGTCATAAACTTACTAGTTGTTCCTCTTGCTATTCTTCGAATTTAACACTACAGTAATTATTTCTTAATACTGAAAATACTGTAGAAAATTCTATCCGCCTTTTCATCAAGACCATTATAACCCCAAATTAACCTATTTGGATCTTTTTTAAAACGGGGGCCACATTTTTCATTAACGAAACACTTTGAAACTTGGAACACTGGTAGAATGTGTCATATAAAACATCTTTTTCTCTTAGTCTTCTTAAAAAAAAAAGAAATCCATAAATTATTCCATGTTAAAGTTGTCGTATTTCTGTAATTTCAACCAATCACTGACGTCCATTCAGCCGATATACATTAAGTGCCGACTACATAAACAAACGATTCTGAAACAATTAACCCTAACCCTAACCCTAACTCTAACCCTAACCCTAACCCTAGGGTTAGGGTTAGGGTTAGGGTTAGGGTTAAAGCAAATTTGAAATGAAAAAAGCAAATAAAACGAAGGTATGGAGATTAAATACGCTTTACATCGCTTAGTGAGCCAAAGGAGTAAATGTAAACAACTGAATACTTGTCAGTGATTGGTTGAAATTATCGAAATAAGACAATTTTTTACATGAAATAAATTCGAATACAAAAATATTTTTCTGTTCTATAACACAAAATAGATAAGTATACGAAGTTTGAAAGTCTTTCGCTACCAAAAACACTACGTAAAACATTAATGAAAAATGTGGCCCCCGTTTTAAAAAAGATCCACCTATTTTATTCACGTAGTTGCAAGGTCATATTGGTGAGCATGAAAGTATTTATCTATATTTGATTCAGGAAATTTATCTTACACTAAACTTAATTTCTAGCCGTATAACTCCGTGCAGATTTTACCTATAACCATAGCCTATATCTTCCTATTTAATTCTTCTTCTTCTTCTTCTTCTTCTTCTTCTTCTTCTTCTTCTTCTTCTTCTTCTGCTGCTGCTGCTGCTGCTGCTGCTACTACTACCACTACTACTACTACTACTACTACTACTACTACTACTACTACTACTACTACTACTACTACTACTACTACTTGTTTTCTGATCAGTGGTAAATACGTTTTCAGCTCTTATCTATCTCTAATTATTTCACAGTAGACGCCCTTCTTCTTAATGAAATGCTTTATCAATCCTTCTGCGTTTCATTCGTAAAATTTCTCTCAGAATAAGCCTACGCCTTTCGTGTGTGCTAGGTGACTACTGTTGTTTGCTTAAAAGTTTTTGATAGGTGTATTCTAAATCCAATGATCATTTCAGTTATTTCCTTGCTGACGTTTATTCAATTTTCTATTAAGTTGGAATTTGTAAATTCTCAATAGTTAATTCATTTATTTTAATTCCATTTCTTTTGGTGCCCCACTGACTTCTTTATACTAATTTGGTTTGCCTGTAGAATGAATTTCCCATTATTTGAAACAAAATTTGCTTAGTTGAGTTATTTCTAAGTAACTGTATGTAACTTTCTGTTCCATCCTTTGAATAATTGTTTCTTTGTCAATCGGTTACTGAGTTGTATTTTTTTCTGTCAGAGACATTTGTCATATTTCAAGACATAAATTCATGCAAAAATATTTACATTCTACCAATGAATTTTTAGGCTATTTCCATTAATTATATATACGTTTAAATTATTTATAAACAAGTGATTTCTTATTACGCTTCTATTGGAGTAACGTTGTACCGAGTTTGGTCTTTTAGATCAGCAAAGATTATCGTTTTCAGTTGCTCTCATTTGTGTAATTTTTGTGGGTTGATGCATTATTCAGAGCTGAAATACATTTTATTTAAAGAAGGAAAACTAAACTGAAAGAACTGGACTACGCATTCAGCGCTTGTTGGAGGAGTTCATAAAGAAACAATTTTCGTATCGTTTTCATCTTAGCATGACAGATTTTGTAATATTCCTAACTTTAACGAGAGTATTAGAAAAGTAAGTGAAGTGACATGTTTTTAAATGGAGTTGAAAGTGCATAGTAATGAAGACGGTTTTGTGGTTTACATTCTTTACATCAGTGTGAATGTTAACAATAATATCAATACTTTATCTTCAAAAGCAGGTGACACTGTAGAGGCCAGCTATTATTGTTCTCTGACATATAAAATATTAAAACAACACCCGTCCGATTGAATTCCGGACGTATAGGGAAGGGACAAAATATTCTAAAGTATTTATTCTGGTGCTTTACTTCACCTGCTATGACTAAGAAAATATTTGTATGTGAGTTAGTTAAAAAGACCGTTGGTTATTGAATATAGGGTTTATTTTTAATTCCGTTGATTTCTTACAAAGATTTAACCAATGCCCCACTTTGCATAAGCTAAACAGCTATAGCTTCGTTCCTCAAAATCCGCAGCAGATTTCAGTATTATTAAACGCATATATAATTTTAATTTTTGTTACACCTTCCAGTGTAATTTTAACAAGATTTTCCAAGCTTTATATATACTCATGACCTCAAGAAGTTTGGATTTAAAGAATAGAAATAGGATTTGCGATATTAATGTCTTCTTAAAGAGAACAGGTGAAATTCGAAATAAAATCTGGCTCCCGGAAAAAATGCCTCATTTTAACCTTACCCAAGTATTTCGACGATCAAAGGAGGCGGGACACTACGATAATATTTGTGCCCAAGAATGATATTAAATATGGGTTAAAAGGTGAAACAAAGAAGCAATGAACTAGATGACACGAAACAGCTCATCCAACGCTAATATCTTGGTCATCACTTGTACTATATGCCATATCGATAGTTGGAGATTTGAATATATCACAAACACTGATTATAGCTATTTAGAGGATAATATGAAATTGTATCGATATACCAGAGATATTAATAACTTTTTAAATGAAAAATGATCGTCAGTGTAACACACATTTCCAAACTTACTATCATCCCTTTCGTTTCCTTCAGAATTTTTTTTATCTTTCACTTCATTAACGTGGCGTTAAGTGTAGAAACATTGTGCCTAATGTTTAAGCTCAAATTATTTTTTGCATTCCACTATTGGTTTTTTTATTGGAGTAGAAATCAACCTTTGCCTTGTCAAATATAATTACTATACAATTAAAAGTTGGCTCTTCAATCACCCACGGACGGCTTGGAATATAAAATATCTGTTTTCACAGTGAGGCAACGACATAACTGAAGCTACTTTTAAAGCAGGTCTTTAATTTGTTTGCAACTGAAATACATATCCTCTTTATCACTATACTTAAGTGTGAGGTGTTAAAGGCAGTTCTCGTAAAACTATGAAATAAAGAACACAAAATTTTCATAAAATATGAACTACGATTTTAGATAGCTAAATTAATAAATAATGCTATTTAATCCTTCCTAAAATTTTAGAGGTGGGAAAATGGGAAGTAGTGATGAAACAAAGTAAATTCTGTGAAAGCTTGTTCACCGTTCTACAGTGCTTGGCATATGATTAATTTTCTACATAAACACGAAATACTAAATAAATAGAAGGGAGATCAGATTATATGATATACATGTTTAATTTATTACATTATTAATGATATAAAACGAACATGAACATCATGAAAGATAACGTGATATAATACGCTTATATAAAAAGAACATTAATAATAAAAATTGAACATGGAATTATTACATAATTATGGTCACCGCTAGATTCCTAAGTATATATATAAAATTCTAAAAAAAATACACTCCGTCAAAAGAAGGAAAAACACTCACACATAAACAACCCAAAATTAGATTAAGCGACTTTAAATAAATTTTATATAAATTTAAAGTGTATTTCGTTTGGAAAGTTTTAGAGTACAAAATAGAGCTTGTTTACCCTTAGAATTACCAAACAGCAGGTAGCATTCGAAGTCTAGGCTTAGACATTTATGGTGTGTGAAAAATAAAAATTGCATAAATAGATTCAACAGGAAGGAGTGGGTTAGACAGCTATTTAAAAACACTACACATGTTTCAATGCAACATAGATCCACGTATACACCGGATTTAAATTTAAATTACAGTTTACCTGTATAGTAGAATCCAGTTGTATCTCTTTAGGTGATATATAATTGGTGTCTCCGTAAGTAAATCTTTGACTTTGCTGCTAACACAAAGATTTACTTACGGGGACAGCAGTTATATATCACGTGACAAAATACCATTGTACACATAAACGGTTCCTTGATTTAAATCCTGTGCATATGTGGATCTATGTTGTATCGAAACATGTGTAGTGTTTATTAAATAGCTGTCTAAGTGTAGTCCTTCCTGTTGACTCTATTATATATATATATATATATATATATATATATATATATATATATATATATATATATATATATATATATACAGAGAGAGAGATATAGAGAGAGAAAGAGAAATAAATAGATAGAGATAAACAGGCAAATAGACAGATTACAGCTAGATAGACAGATGATGTGTATGTTATGTGTGCGTTTCTGTATTACTGTAGAAGAATACATGTATATGGGTGTGTGTGTATATATATATGTATATATATATGTATATATATGTATATATATATATATATATATATATATATATATATATATATATATATATAT
>NC_068982.1:40024980-40037028 GCF_001194135.2 Octopus bimaculoides | reverse complement strand
TGTGTGTGTGTGTGTGTGTGTGTGTGTGTGTGTTTTTGCGTGTACTTGTGATGAGTCCAATATCTCAAGTTTGCAGTAATAAATGAATGAAATATATCGAGTGTATACAAGCCCTCTCATGCGTGGACTGAATCCCAGTCAGATTTCAATATCAGAGGCCACAAAATCAACTTGGAGGAAATAAAGTGATGTGTTGCTTCTAAAATAAAAGATCACTTCTATCATTTTTGGTAGTTTCTCCATAATTACAAATTAAATTTGAGATAGCATAAATAAAAATATTAGGAAATTTTATCTCCCATTTTCAATACGTCCCTCAACATTTTCAAACGTAGAAAAAGTACGTTTATTATTTCACAGGTGCATTACGAATTTTCCGCAGTGCAAGATCATTGGTTAATAATATAAATTCTTGTTTACATGAGAAATATCAACATGGCAAGTCCAATCATGTTCTTGCCCTGAAGTTGAACTATTCTTCATTTGTTTCAATACGTTGAAACTCGTTTACCCTAAGCAACGTGTGAAGGTAAACTTTTAAAAGTTCGTAACACAGTCATATTTGGAAATATTCCTGCTAATCCTAAACTTAGTATCTCCTACGGGAATTTCCTTGGCTTGCAATTTAATTGAAAGTTTACTAGATATATTCATTTAAGAAATATATCTTCATGCCTAAGATAATTTAGTATAGAATGTGATACTGTTCCTTAAATTGTTCAGATGCTGGAAGCAGATTTCCATCACTTAAGACTATTTAACCACCACAGAAATATAAAATGTGAACAAATAAAATGAAATGGCTTAACCTTTGTTCAAGATCACAATAAATATAATTGACGGAAACAAAGAAGACATTCTTTGCTTTGTGATGGTGTTCGGTGTCAGACTGAGATAGTAATGCACAAACAAGAGCGAATTCAGATGGAGTTGCATTGTTGTCTGCTTATAGCTTAGATGCAGTCTAAATTGAAGTCCATTCTTCATGAATTTGTGGGATATCATTTATAAGACTATCGATGTTATTCACGAAATCATATGTATAATCATGTGCTTCAATTACCAGATTTTATTGCTGGATTATTGTCAGTAACCATGTGACAACAATAAAAGCATTGAAATGTAGATCCGATCTTAATAATAACTTTTAATTCAGTTTCAGCTTTCGCTGTAACACTTGTTTTCAAATTCAGTAAAAACTTTTCTCTCGGAGTGTATATGTTGTGCAATACGTTTAACACTTTTGATTCATGCTGACATTTTCATTGTGGACATGACACACAAATGAACAGTCAAATGTAATTCTATAGTTTCTCGTCGATATTTACGGCTGCTGATCATATTGTACATTTGTTGAATAGTTCCAAAGTAAATAGTTGCTTCCTGTATCATTTGGTGCATCATCTCCGGTATCATTTGGTACCAAGGGAACTCATGTTACGATTTCCACAAATAGAATAAAGGCAGTTTGAATCATGCTCCCGGAGAAATGCTACGTCTCAGCTATACAATCAAGATATATTTGATCCATTATCACAAACTTGAAAACTTGAAAATCCAACTTCAAACTTTTTAAAGTAATATTCTAATGATAATTTTTTCCCAGCTTCTTTCGGCTCGGGCTGGAACGCGGCAATGAAAAATGAAATCTTCGTGAAATTATCAAATAAAAGGAAGTTTTCTTAAATTTAAGACATTGATCTATACTTTTTACATACGCAATAATTATCGTAATTTGTTTCTTCTATGAGTAATACATAGTAGAATCGATAAAGAGTGAATAATACTTGGCATTACGAATCTCATTAAGGATTTTCGTGTGACACAAATCCTCTACAGGATTTGCATTCATTTAATGTGTATGTAGAAAGATAATGAACTTAGTGTTCTTCTTGCTTCCTTGTCATTATTGCACACGCTTGACATATTCTGATAAAAGTTGGGTATATTATCCAAAGTTCAACAATGCAAGTAGATTTCCACGTTGACTTGAATTGGAAAAATACCTAATCCACGCTCAGACACAAATTAAGATAAACTAAGAAAAATTATAGGCACCTCTCACGAAATGTTTCTCCTTATTTGCTTTTCATTCATTTCAGTGAATAATGAACTATCAATTACCATCCTGTTAGTGCTGCCTTAGAGGCAGATTTTAATTTAATTCAGGTTTTTTGGCAGTAATGAAACCTTTTGTGTTAGTATTCCTTCTTCCAATTTATAAAGGCAAAATATTTTTCTACTTTGAATATTCTTTCGGAAAAAGAGGCGATTATTTTAAATTAAAATTTCACCGGTTAAATTCAAAATCGTTGAGAAGTTACTGAATACTCATTGTACCAAATGACACATGTCACAAATGGTAAATAACAAATATATCTCTTGCGCATATCTAGTTTATCAGTTGAATATCTTAGTGGGGTCCCTTCGAAGTTCATTCACATACCAAAATGGCTCTTCAACCATGGTTGAATAGTTTTCTAAGGAGTAAATAAATCAAACAATGCAAAGGCAGCTATGAAAACCAAGTTGCGCAGTGGTTTTATCACCGTATGATTTTGTGGTTCATTTCGTATTCAGGAAACACAAATTACCTATATATATTTTTATGGAAAGAAAAAGCGAGAAGATTGTGATGTTTATTCCTTCTCGAAATATATTAAATAAAGAGAAGAAAGTAAAATGGATTTCTCTAGGAATTGAAATCGTGAAACAGATCATCGGTAAAACGGATAAACGTTCATGTATGCCGAACAGATAATAGTGGGTGGCAAAACAAAGAGGAAGCCAAACAAATATTAGAACTGTGGGTGTGTGAGATAGGAAGTACACTAGTGATTAGTTCGCGGAAGTATATTGTTTCTACACATAAGGTAGGCTTCTTCAAAAGGTTAATTAAATTTTGTTGGTGTAAAAATAAATATATACGAATACTTGTCATTAGATTATCAATGTTATCAAGGTGTGTTCGTATAAGTATATAGATGTGAAGGCACATGGGTGTATATATATATATATATATATAGTTAAGGCCAATGCATGTCGGGCGCATGTATCTTTGTGTGTTAAATATGTACACACACATATATACAGACACAAACATATACATTCATACGCACACACACACACACACACACACACATATATATATATATATATATGTGTGTTCATATATATATATATATGTGTGTGTTTATATATATATATACATATATATTTGGGGAGAGGGGACTTATCGATTACGTCCACCCAAGTGTTTCACTAGTACCTAATTTGTTGACCGAGAAATGATGAAAAACAAAGTCGACTTGGCAATAGAATTTGAACTCAGAACGTAAAAACAAACGAAATGCCATTAAGCATTTTGCCTGGCGTGCTAACACTTCTGCCAGTTCAACACCTTAACGTCGCCTTGGTAATAATAATAATTATATTAATAATTGTTTCTAGTGCAGCTAGAAGGTCTGTATTTTGTTGGGTATCTTGTTTTATCAACCCTAGAAAGGAGAAAGACAAAATTGAACGTAGCTGGATTTGGTCTCGGAATGTAAGAGGCCAGAAAAAGCAGCGCCAAGATGTTCTAACGATTCTATTAATCAGTCAGCCTTATCTATTTCTAAAACAGACAGCCGACTTGACACTTGAAGGAGGGAATTATTCGGTTATATGAACCCAGTAGTAGATTTGTACTTGAGTTTATCGATATTAAAATGATGAAAAGCAAAATTAAACTCGGCGGGATTT
The DNA here is from genome assembly GCF_001194135.2 of Octopus bimaculoides. NCBI lineage: Eukaryota > Metazoa > Mollusca > Cephalopoda > Octopoda > Octopodidae > Octopus > Octopus bimaculoides. Next base: position 40,033,284 of record NC_068982.1, on the reverse strand, counting down.
GAACTCAAAAGAAATACCGCAAGGCAACTTGAACGACGTTTTACCGATTCCACTTGCTGACCACCTTTAATTGTCTCTAGACCTAAATCTTGTGGGGTGGAAGTTTGTCCATTACATTGACCCGAGTACTAGACGGTTACTTAGCTTTATCGACCCCGAGAGAATGAAAGATAAAGATAAACTTTACAGGATTTGAATTTAAACCTAAAGAACTAGAAAAAAAAAAAAGAACGGAATTAATTTTTTTTCACGGTCTAATGATTCTGCCAATCTTCTGCACTCGTTTCATAACAACAATACTTGTTTCTACAATTGACACAGGGCCAGAAATGTGGGGGAGGGGTTATACTTACTTTATTAACTTTGAAAATAATATTCGCTTCCATCAGACTCAAAGGAGGAAATTTGAGGCAGGGAGATAATCGATGCCAATGATCCTTGTACTTGATGGATATTAAATTTTATTGAACCTAAGAAGCTGCCAAGCACAGTTGTCAATTAATCAAATTTTTCACTCCCACTTTTCTAAGTCATATTCACCGTCTTCAAAGCGCTCCCTCAACATTTGTAGTCCGTTTAGATCACTAGTAGATGTTGACTTTCTACGCTATTTCTACTAGGCAGCCGGCCTAAGAAAAAACGCAATGAACTTTATTGGGTTGCTCCATGTCCTATACGTAAAAGTTGAAAAATATAATCATTACATGTCAGATAGTTGGGACTGCCTGAGAAGGTATGCAAAGTTTTCAAAGGCGTCTGCCTAACTGGTGGTCAAACACAATTTCAGCGACCCTTTAAAAAGTTACGCCAGACTATCAAAATTTTTTCTGGTGCTCTGGTCGTCCTCTATTGGTCGTGTTATAGTTGACCACTATTCTGAAGTCATCAGTTTCACGTCTACTTGTGTCTAGCATCACCGACTATTTCAGAAAATTTTTATATTCCTTGGAAATTTTCTCCTGAGGTTCAGTGATCTCTCTTTCAATGTCATCAAAAGTATACTTAACAATGCCCTATTAATGAGATTCTTGCAGCCCCTCCCACCGTTTTTGTAACTCTGGGGACATTTTATTTAAACCGCATTACCTACTTGTTTCGATTTACGATGAGATTTTAAAGTTGCAGTTCCGATCAATTAGATTTCGGGGTTGCAGTTGTTTTGTTGTTGGTGGTGGTTTTATTTTGGTTTGTCGTAGTTGTTGATTTTGCACTTCTCAATTTTTCTTATGTCACTTTAGAAAAGTATAGCCGCTAGCTTGGGTACTGATTTTGCTAGGGATTTTGGTGTGTGTGCTGCGCACGTATGTGTCTGCTTGTTATTTTAGCCGCAGGTTGGCTATGCTCAGTAGACCAACAATTAAAGACATTTTCGATGTATATGATCAGATTGCCTGACACAGTAATGTTGAAAACGCTTTGTTTGATTTAAAGGATATTTTGCTGCTATTTCGTGTCACTCGAATGATACTATAGAAAACTCCAGCTTATCAGGAATGACCAAAACAGGTAATGAAACAGAATATTATATGAGCCTAGAGAAAATAAGGTGGAAAGAAAATCAATCTTACTGTTGACCGCTGCAGAGTCTTAGCGAAAATAGAATATATAAATAACATTAGAGCATTCAATTCAATAGCAAGATTTATGGCTTTGCCGTAAAAATAAAAGTTAGTGCAAGCGTGCATTGCTAAATGTCTGTAAAACTTACGATATTGACAAAATATATAAAAACAAATTGCACAACGATTTTTCTCAACAGCTATTTGGCATGAAACAGACGGCTAATAAACATTTAAATTTTGACACACACACACACACACGCGCGCACACAAACACACACACACACACGCGCACACACGCACACACACATACACTATTGCACAAACACACACGTGTGTGTGTGTAAAAGATCAAAGAATATAGGCATTGGTATCAATTTATTTTGATAACATTGCCAACAGTATTATTATTAGGCTACATACTCACATACACACACAGACATACACAGACACATACAAGCACATACACACGCACAAACTCGAACACACACATGTATACATGCATTTGTAGGAGGCGAGGTGTATCGAAATGGCTTAAGATATGTTGGAATTGAAAATAGAAGCATCGGTCGCACTAGAAATGATTTTCAAAAAGTTTAAGAACATAAGATAATTGATACTATATATGCCAATATAGACCTTCCTCTTACCTATTTACAAACTACATCAATCAAATCGAATCTATATCTCTCTTTCACAAGCAACAACCTAACCATTTCTTTTTCCTATCCTGACGATGCATGCATTAAGTAGTTTGCTTCCAAACCATGTAATTTCGAGTTCCATCTCATTTTGCAGTACCTTGGTAATTATCACTCAAAACAGCCCCACAGAAGCAAATGCTTGAAAGTAAAGTTTGCTACATGGACGATGTATAGGAGCTCGTCGGAGAGAGCAACGCTGTTCTTCGTAAATATAACTCGTCGCCCGGTTTACCGCATGCAACGCAAACTCCTGGACCCTAAATGTCAGTAGTAATGATCACTCAGTTGCACAAATTCGAGCCAGGTCTCTCGTCTTAGAATGACTTTCTCGATCTAATCTCGGAGGGTTTGGATAGCGACATGAATGATGTTTTTCTTCCCCTATGAAAATACTAAATAGAAGCACCTCTACGCCTGTCCACGCATTTTCTCAGCTGACATCATCTTGGATATATTCAAACTGAACATATTCCATATTGTTGTCAACTATATCGGAATGCTTGTGACATATATATATATATATATATATATATATATATATATATATATATATGTATGTATGTATGTATGTATGAATGTAACCCCGAATCTCCATTGTAAATTTATACCAGATAAACTAGCCTTCGGTCTTAATTTGATATACTCAAGAGATTGCACTTAATTGATTCTCACAGTAATAAATGGGGTCAAGACATTTACACATTTTGCCTTAACAGAAATTTTACACCATAGAAAACGAGCCTTAATCTTGCAAGGGGCGTAATTGTTCTTGTACGTCGGCCACTCTAGCATAGAGTGAGACCGTGTATTAATGCACAGATATTGTAAAGAAGCACATGAATTAAATTCACCCTATTATATTACTTATATTTATTTGACACAAATATATTGAAATAAGAATGTTAAGATTATTCTGTTAGTAAATAATTAATAGTTAGCAAGGACGCAGTACCAGTTGCCCGGAATGTGTTTAATATGTAAATTGGTCTGTACAGTAGTGTTACATCGGTAAACTTAGTGGGTATGTAAGCAATACGTTCGTGGATAGTTGGGGTGGTGGTGGATATGGTGCTGATAAAACAGCAATAACACTTAAAATATGCATATACACCCATTACTTATTTTTTCTATCTTCAATCTCATTTATATAGATGTCAGTCACCCCTTACTCGAGAGCAAGTTTAGTTTGGTAACATGCCACATGCTTTCGTTAATCGTCTGAAATTCCCGCACTTTCGCAAACAAACATAAATACACTTTCGACCTTCTCACCATCGACCAAGCGTTACATCCAGGACATGAACAACTGGAACAATAAATAACTGCACCAGCACATGGATGCAATGTGAAACGATATGCCTTGCTCGAGGACAAGACGCATTACCCTGTCTAGGATTTTGACTCACGACATTGTTATCATGAGCTGAATATCCTAACCATGTGGCCATGCACCTTTACGAATCAGTAAAATATGTGCTAGTAAAATTACTTCTACGTAATTCGAATTCAGAACGCAAAACAAACTCTTTAACGAGTCTGGTCAAAAAGTTTGTGGAATATTGACTTTTTTAAAAATAATAGGCTGTTTATACATTATGTGATCAAAGTATATTTTTACCCTCGTCTCAAACGTTTCTGGTAGCAATTAAAATGATTCAGTTTAAAAACGTTAGAAAGTATGGTTCTGTCATACATAACGTGAAGTAGGTTATTCTGTTTTATGCATAAAAATATCCTAAACGGTAATGATATTTCATTTTTATTTATTCTGTCAACATTTTCAACTATTAAAATGTAAAATTGCTGATTTCGGTGCAAAATGTAAATAGATGTACGGTAGGAAGGGAAAATAACATATGGTAACTTTTAAATGAGGTGTTTATACATAGATGTTTGCATATTTTTCAAAACGACATTTTGCTTCTTTTATATTGCAAATTAGAAATATATCCGGAAGCAAGTGTGTAATATATAAATTTGTTAAAAGGTTTTCGCATTGAATGAATTACTCATTATCAGAATCGAATCACGTGTAGTATAGAATTCAGTATCAAAAATTGACCTACTGTCTGCTTATTGGGAAAATAAAGAAAACTAAAGTTTCTTTTCCAGTGTCTTCGAGACGGTTTCTTATTGAGACCGAAGTAGGTAGAATAAATTAGCCATTTAAAACACCAAATGAAACACCTAAAGTGAATCTGAATCCATGATAAATGAACAGTTTCACATAATATTCTTTCCACCACACATATAGTGTTTTACATTGCGTATATTAGTGTGCTACTTCGTGCTTGTCATGGGTCTTGATTGAAATTATAACGGCGTTAATGACTTCGTGATTTCACAAATGCTTTTACGTTTGCTCAGAGTGCTTTCATTATATACAACATATTCCAGTGAAGATCAATATCCTGAAGTAAACTTTTACCTTATTTGAATTGTGGCAGTTTATTCCAATTTCTTTCTGTACATATTTTTCTATAAATGAATAAATAGTATTGTTCACTCCAATCTACACGCACATTGTAGTAGTAAAAGACAAATGTCAATAAAACACAAGATTAATATTCATAATTACGAATGAGCTGGAACTTTACACTGATTGTGATTGCGTATATATGAAGTGAATAGTTATGAACTAATAATGAGCACTTAATGGTTATCAAACGCACAACATTTCACTTTTGCTGTCTCTATCAGCTTTATTTTCTGTGTCCCAACAAGAGCTCTCATTTCATAGATTCATACATATGGATTAAGGAAAACTACATGTTCTAATCCAAGCAGACATTTCATTGTATCAAGCAATGTATCTGTCATAGTTCTGTGTTTTTGTATTTATGTCTACGTTATTCAACGTGGCATTACAATATTAAAACGGCCGATAGACAGCGAGCTGGCAGAAACGTTAGCACGCCGGGCTAAATGGCTAAATGCTTAGCGGTATTTCGTCTGTCTTTACGTTCTGAAATCAAATTCCGTCGAGGTCGACTTTGCCTTTCATCCTTTCGGGATCGATGAATTAAGTACCACTTGCAAACTGGGGTCGATATAATTGACTAGACTCCTCCCTCAAATTTCGGGCCTTCTGCCTAGAATAGAAAAGAATATTAAAATGGCCGATGTTGTCGTTCTTGTTTAGCCTGTGTTAGCCGTAGTCTTGTAGACATGATCAAATGACTTCTAGCCTTGACCATCCATTCTATTATTCTAACAGAATGCATAAAGACCAACAATATATAAAGCAGCACAGTCTGAATAGTCATCAGCACAGAATTTTGTCAGTGAACCGGTCGCGGTCTGAAAGCGACAAAAATATTTTGACAAATTAAATTTAAATGTTGAAGTGAATCTAACGGTTTTTGTGCGTTATTTTAAATGGCTTATAAACACCTTCCACGCTGCAATTGTTTTCGTTCCAGCACATGATCACAGATCAGGTTACTTGCTATGCAAGTACATCTCCGTAATATATAAAGCATTTCTTATAAAATATCATATGGCATGTTTCGAGCGAGATCATGCCAAACTCTCATCGTTGGCTGCAGTTCACTTTGATGTTGCATTAGATATAAGGTCTTGCTAACATGGATCGCTATCCGCAATATAAAATCACATTAGTGAAAATATTGAGTCCCGTTTTATCTCACAGCATGAAATCAGAATTAATCATTTGCCATTCCTTATAATGTACGCAGAAATATACTGGCATATGCAAGATGATGCGTGGGGTGGGGGTTCTGAAATAAATGCGACTGATTTATATTTTACAACTATTATATATTATAAAATATACATAAATACAAATATAAATATATATGCACACACACACAAACATGCACACACACACACGCAAGCACGCACACACCCATACACACACACGCACACGCACACGCACACACGCACACACACACACACATATTGATAGAAAGGACAACAAAATAAAGAAAGAGACCTCGATATTATATAAATAGGGGAATTTATCTGTTAAAATATGTGACACTTATTCGGTAGTCATGATAAAACTCCGAGTTTTGGATGCCGGGGTGGGAAACCACGCCAACATCTCTTCAGTTATCCGACCATTGAAAATTCCTGTGAAAATGACCGTTAAACAAAGGGAAATTACTGTGTAGTTGACCGTTATTAAGACAAAAGAGCTATAGACTCCTAAGTAAGGGGAGGGAGTAAAGGTAAGGGAGTAAAAAAGTCTATAGTGTTCGCGTAAGCGCACCAATCCATACATTCCCCTATATGTATATACTAAACCGCCCTCATTGAAACACACATGCTCACCCACACACTCGCATGTCACATATATTTACATATATATATATGGGTAAAGTAAATGTTAGAGGTAATACTTGATAATTGCAAGCACCTGTATATCCCAGATCGTGGCCGGGGTGAAAGAATAAATCAAAAACGTGAAAATAAAAACAGAACACAAAGGGTTCTGCGGTACACGTGTTTCAAGCTTTATAGTCGTTGCATCATTATATTGGTATATAATTGATAGACAGGATGGTATAAGCTTTCTTCAGCCGCAAATATATTCTTTCCCAAGTATTATATCGCAAAGAAGAAGTCACCAAGAAAAAAGTAAAAGAGGGAGAAACATGAGAGATAAAAAGTGAAAGTCCACTTGTCCATTGTAATATCCATTGTAATACACATTGTAATATCTTTATCCTTTAAGTTGATACATTTATATAAAAGTTCATCGGTACTCCGAAATCTGTCCATATTGTGCCACAATTCAGGGTAGAGTGAATGCTAAATAAACAATATTAGCTAGAACCTTTAGATATTATCATCCCTAAGTCCTCTCTTTTTAGTTATAAGCACTTCTAAACCTTCTCTAATTAGCAACTCCCACGTCAGATCCTTCCTGCCACAATTCAGACGTTGAATTAACGAAGCCCGTACTCTACCCCCAACCTGACTATGTACCTTAATAATTCAGTTTACACTCGCATAGCTAGATTCTTACCACATAATATACACACATATTTAATAACCAGGGATCCATAATCCCACTTTACAGAAACATTTCTAGACCTTTCAGTCACTAACTCGAAGCTTTCGAATGACACTACAATGCACAAAAGTAACATAAAATAACACTAATCACTCCAATGTTTTTTATTATAATAGTATTATACTAGTAACAATTAGGAGATGCAAACCCAGACCTCTTTATATTTATACACCAATACCCAATGATTAAAACACGATTATAGTAGTAGTTTCACTATGCCATATAATTTACACTAATAGATAAACCGTAACTTCCCCAACCACAATATATTTCTAATCAATGTACCTTTTCAAACCACTATGTTTTTTTAATCTCCTTTGCATTATTGTTGTTGGTGTTGTTATTTCTTATCACTTCTTATATTACATTACTACAGTTGAAGTGTTCCCAATACTCTGTATTTTGAACTTTAACTTCTAACCCTAGTTTTCCCCTTTATATTTTCTATATATTTTATAACTTTTTTTCTTGTTTACATTTTCTAATTATTCATTGTTTTGGTTTTTATATGTTCTAATTACCATTTACCACTTCCATCATCCTTTTATCCTCTAGATAAGTGTATGTTCCAATATAATAGATAACTTCGTATACTTAAGTTGTAGTGATGTACTTCGGCTAAAACCGATCACTCACCACAAGAATACCACTCACCACAAGGATAAAAAATAATCAAAGGACGTACTAAGTATGTCTGCTTGCTGGAAATAACAGCCAAAACTCTTATTTAAGTCCCAAAATACACAAGAGATAATAGTTGTGACAGTTATTTAGAGCAGGTAGACATACTTAGTATGTCCTTCGATTTATTTTAATCCTGCAGCTATTTAATGCTATGTTGGGCCTTCAATCGCTTATATTGTTGATTCTGTTGCTATCATCTTTAATTGTTATACTAGATAACAATAGAATCAATGATATCTTCGCAAATATTTTCTCCTGAATTATTTGCTCCCTATTGATATATATATATATATATATATATATATATATTTATATA
>NC_068982.1:40018052-40018542 GCF_001194135.2 Octopus bimaculoides | reverse complement strand
TATATATATGAGAAAATTACAAGGATTATGGAGATAGGTACATCTACATATTTTCATTTCTACACCATATTTAGCTTAAACTTGTGCGATGTGCTAATCTCCTTATTGATTGTAAGTGTCTGGCAGATACACTCAATAAAATATTTGCAATCCAGGGAAGCGAACCCAGGATTTACCCATTGGATGGAATGAAGTGGAATTGCTCATCTTAAGTGATCATAGGTGCTCCTTACAAATCGATGCGGTTATCCAGAACCCAGATTATAACCGTCTGGATGCTTAATCCCTAGCTATTCATTACACACACACACACACGTAAATTATATGTATGTATACATATACATACATACATACATACATACATACATATATATATATATATATAAGTTCAAAAAACACAAAAAACAATAACAAAAAAACAACAAAGTGAGGACGCTCGGGAAAGGAAGGAGAATGTATGTATGCATATACATACATACATACATATATA
>NC_068982.1:40016248-40016892 GCF_001194135.2 Octopus bimaculoides | reverse complement strand
ATACATACATACATACATACATATATATATATATATATAGGCATATCCATGTATTGAATAATAATTAAATAATATTAATGCAGCAAGACCGAAACAGGCGCATTGCTACCAAATCAACGCCTTGAAATTCCCATTAAAAAGAGCTAAATAACCAAATACATATCAACGCAAAGTGTTCCCACGGAGGTGTAAATGTAACATATCTATTTATCATACGTATACATATGTTAGATAACATTCCGCACTGTTATAGACATAGGTATTAGATAATATTTCATTTTGTTATCATATACGAACTGTATTTTGTTTTATAATAAGAATTAATTTCCAATCTACAACATACAGAAAGAAAGAATATTTCTGGTCAAGTATGGTATAATGTACAACTTCTATGACAAAATTCATCCCTATTAGCTATTGTGTAGTATGTGAATGTTATTGTTGAGCAAGAATAAATCTTAAATACTGTAGTGCATAAAATTACTCCAGTGCACAAGTTACTGTTATACGAACAGACATGATTACATAAATGGAAAATACACATACACACTCACATACATAAATATATAATTTACATGCTCACGTAGATGTATAACATACATATTCGTATGCACACATATTCGTATGCACACATATAAATATAT
>NC_068982.1:40014681-40015363 GCF_001194135.2 Octopus bimaculoides | reverse complement strand
TCCCGTTATCTTTCACTTTCTCTCTATCCTCTACTCCCCATCTGGGCTTAAAAAAAAAAAAACCAAGATGGCACCAAAGTGGGAGAAGAAAGAGTTAGATCTTCTGTCGCGAGCATCGATGAGGGCTAGTGGCGATCCCCCAAACAACATCATCACTGCTGCACTGAAGAATATTGGCTTTCACAGAACCACTGAGAAGATAGAGCGGAAGGAGAATGAATTCCTCCGCTCGTATGCACTCATCAGACCACACATTGACACCCTAGTTGTCATAATTGGAAACCATGGTGGAAAGGCTGATAAGGATGGAGAGGAGGAAAAGGAAAAAAACATCCGGAAGTCTCTCTGACCCGGTGGCTCCTCAAACGAATGGATCACCCACTCCTATGAACAACCAGGCAGAAAATGATAGTGGAGCCAAGGAAGCAGCAAATAGAAGCCCCTCTGTGCCAGTGGTCCTACAAAGGAAAGGAGCCCTCACCCCAATAGATAACCAGAGGAAAACAGTACCCACAAGAAAAGGAAGAACAAAAAGTAGAAAATCCCAAGGTGGATCCGATGCCATACAAGACACCAAAGAAAAGAAGAAATTTGGAAGGCACCCAAAAACTTGCAAATTTTACCTGCAAGGCAAATGTTGGCATGGGGAAGACGGCAAAAACTGCCGGTTTGCCCACCCGAC
>NC_068982.1:40005296-40007796 GCF_001194135.2 Octopus bimaculoides | reverse complement strand
GTCTTTCATCCTTTCAAAGTCGATGAAAAAACGTACCAGTTATGCACTGGAGTCTATGTAATCGACTAATCCCATCGCTAAAAATGTCAGGCCATGTGCTTATAGCTGGGTTCTTCTTCTTCTTCTCATTATTATTATTATTATTATTATTATTATTATCATGTTGCTCAGTCTCGTTGAAGTCAATAAAATATGGCAACACTACTAAACTATTGAAGTGGATTTACTTGGCCCTTTTCTTTTAAATTTGAGATCTTCATAATATGTAGGAAATAAATATCGAAACTTCGATATATTCACGTCACCGAAATCTTAACATTTGATTGTAACATTGCCTCTGTCATTTCACGGCAACGATATATGCTGATCATTTTTAGTTCTTCCATTATTGGACGAATTTTTCCGCTTCCTCTTTCTTCAGCTATTTTAGCATTTTCAACAATATCGTATTTACACAACAAAATTAAAAAGAAAAAAAAAAAAATTATTCAAGTGTTATCAACAAATCACCATTCATTGATCGGTAGAATAAATAAATTTTTGTTTATTTCTATTGGACGCAATCAATCGACATGGAAATAAGTCGACTCAGTTGTAAATATTACAATAGTGGAATAATTTTGTTTAGAAAAATATCAGGAAATGTATAAAGTGTAGCTAATGACAATGTAATTAAAATAGAAAATCGTAACAAATTGTATAAATGAATTACAAATGGAAAGATAATCTTATCAACATATATACGGACTAAGTGATTAATTCTATTATCACTTATGGTAATACATATGTGAGGCTGGCCAGGATGAGTTACTGCCCTTGATACCTTGTCAAACACACGTACGTCAATGTCGTCTTTGCTTTTACATTTTTGCAAAAACAAAATCTATTTCCGTGAGATGTAAATAACCCAGCGAATATTTCATGTACTATATTAGATTTCTTCTCTGGCTTCCAAAAATTGGAAATTTCTAGAAATTTGGAAATACTGTGAAAACCGAGCAATATACTGTATCTTGTATTGGGTAAACAGAGTCTGTTGCTGAATTTGGTTATTTTGCAAACTGTGTTAAAAATACACCTGCTCTTTACTTTTATTAGTGGATTGATAGAGGTTAAACATGCTCTGCTTTAGAACAGTATTAATTTGTGATTGTACCTGTTAAAGAAAGGAAGTTGTATACATTTTTCGTTAAATATCCATCGCATAACAAGTATACAGTATACATGAAAATAGTAGGATATATTTCAAGAATTTTAAATGAATTAATAAATATCATACAGACTCAACGCTAGAAGTGTATTAATTTGAATCTGCTAAATTCAATTTAGTCCTTTAAGTAGTTCATTTTATATCTTAAGTAAATATTTAGGCTGTCTTCAGAAAACCTGAAAATCCAGAAATTCAATCCATTTCCGGGCTCACGTTTGCCGGATATTTGGTCTGGTACTCCGTATAACTGTACTTATAAAGATGCACGACCAACTTTATTCTGATTGAAATTAAGCTGACAACTGTCAAGTACCGAAGTCAAATATTCACAATCATTCTGAACAGCAAATCAACGAAAACTAAATGCACACATTAAATCAATTCTCTTAAAGAAACCCGGTTAGAGAGGAACTATCAATTTCAGCAATAAGTACATTAATTCTTGTCAGATAGCTCCTCTTAGTACCGTATAAAATCCGAAAACGCAATTTTATACAACACGTAATGAAATTTTTCTGCCTGGCTTTATCAACTGTGTGATTTTACGCATGAAATATAAATGACAACTATTTTCTTTTTCAATATTTATTATTATTATTATTATTATTATTAGTAGTAGTAGTAGTATTAGTAGTAGTAGTAGTAGTAGTAGTTTGTAGTAGTAGTAGCAGTAGTAAGGCAGCGAACTGGCAGAATCGTTAGCGCGCCAGACGAAATGCTTAGCGGTATTTCGCCCGTCGCTATTATTATTATTATTATTATTATTATTATTATTATTATTATTATTATTATTATTATTATTATTATTCAGTAGTTTTATTTTTATAACGTGCTTTCACTTCACTGCCGAACGCAGCTCTGTGTACCTTGGATATGTGCTGTGGTTTGCTGTGATGCTCTTATGGTTACTGTATTGAAAGTGTTTTGCGTAGGGTGTGTGCAGTGCCCAGTAGTGCAATTTTCTCTTACTATCATTATTATTATTATTGTTCAGTAGTTTTATTTTTATAACGTGCTTTCACTTCACTACCGAGCGCAGCTCTGTGCGCCTTGGGTATGTGCTGTGGTTTGTTGTGGTGCTCTTATGTTTACTGTATTGAAAGTGTTTTGCGTAGAATGTGTGCAGTACCCAGTAGTGCAATTTTCTGTATGTTATATATATTTGTAAGTCCTGGTGTTTTTGTTATGTATTTGTCTGAATATTTTTTTTATTATACCTAAGGCACCTACAATGATAGGAATTGTTTCTGTTTTTAGATTCCACATTCGAGTTATCTCTATTTCCAGGTC
>NC_068982.1:40002493-40004160 GCF_001194135.2 Octopus bimaculoides | reverse complement strand
GGTTTCCTGTCTATTTTACATAGTTCGTTTAGTGTCCAGTTAAAGATGTTGTAGCTGTAGCTTATAACTGGGACAGTTAAAGTGTTGATACCCATTATCTTGTTTTTAGCATTGAGCTCTGTTTTTAGTATTGATCTAACTCGTCTATAGTACTCTTTCTTTATTTTTTCTTTCATTTGTGTATGTTGTATCCTATCTAGTTCATTGACTCCTAAATACTTATATGGTTGGCTTTCGTCTAGTTCTCTTATTTCATTGGCTTTATCTAGTGTTATATTGCTACTTTTAACCAATTTTCTTCTTTTCAGGGTTGCTTTGGCACATTTTTCTAATCCGAATTTCATATCTATTTCCTTGGTAAATGCTGTATAGAGTGTATCTTGTATTTGTGAGTTGTTTTGTTTAGATTATATTATTGGATTGATAGTGTCTTGCGTAAGATGTGGGCTGTTCCTAGCAGAGCTATTTTTTTGGACACTGTGTAGGGTTGAGGATCCAGAAAAAGCTTCTACATTTTTGTTCATATGATTTTTTATCATACCCAATGCTCCAATTACTATGAGTATTGATTTTCCTTTCATTCCCCACATTTTGAACGCTTCAATTTCGAGGTCTTTGTACATCGACAATTACTCTACTTCTTTTTTAACAATATGTTGATCAGAAGGAACTGCAATGCCTATCAGTAAGCAGGTGTTATTATTACTATTATTATTGAGTGAGAGAGCAGTGCATGCCATCAAAGTGACACTGGGGTAAAATATACGAAGCCCAGCATACTCATCAGGACTACCCGTCTGATAAGGGTACACCAAGCACTTATATCACAATCATATGTGAGCGACATGGTGATTTCATATCAAAATAAATAGCGCATGACCTTGCAGGTAGGGCCCAGTATTCTTCAGGTCGAGTAGCCCATCCCGCGCAAAAGGTCCCTGAATAAGGGTTGTTTATGGTTGTTGAACTAAACACCCAAGTTTCCAGAGGTGAATTATTCAAACCCCAAAGAATTCCTCTCAACACTTAGCTTTGATGTTCCCTACTATTTCTGCTCGTGATCAGAGATCCACATATCGTCAGCCACCAAGGGACATGCTCAAGTGGTTAAGGTTAAACAAATGACAAGCAAATATGTGGTATTGAGTAGAATATTTACTGTAGGCCATCTTTTATACCAAGACAGAACATGTACATGATATCACTTGCAATCAGTTAAGATCAGAATCCATGGGAGCCAGTGCCTGGTACTGTATTAGGGCATATTATTATTATTATTATTATTATTATTATTATTATTATTATTATTATTATTATTTTATGTTTGACATTTGCGTCTATCTTTCTGTTAGTTTGAATGGTGAAGTTCCAGAGGAATGCAATGTGATCATTTTCAAGTACTGAGGGTGGTTTGTGTTCCCACCAGTTTTTGTCATGGGGCAAGTCCAGGTTTTTGCATATTACCCAGTGAATATATTGTGCAGCTCTATCATGCCTGTTGAGATACTCTGTAGGCGCAAGCAGACTGCACATGGAGACAACATGATCGATGGTCTCATTTTGTTGTTGGCATATACGACATAATGGGGAGCTGCCGTTCTTTAATATGTTGGCCTGGTAGTTCTTTGTAGGTAGGCATTGATCTTGGGCTGCTATGATAAACCCCT
>NC_068982.1:39991327-40001131 GCF_001194135.2 Octopus bimaculoides | reverse complement strand
TCTTCTTCTTCTTCTTCTTCTTCTTCTTCTTCTTCTTCTTCTTCTTCTTCTTCTTCTTCTTCTTCTTCTTCTTCTTTTTCTTTATTATTATTATTATTATTATTATTATTATTATTATTATTATTATTATTATTATTAAAGGCAACGAACTAGCAGAATCGTTAGCATGCCGGGCAAAATGCTTAGCGGTGTTTCGTCCGTCTGTCCGTACGTTCTGAGTTCAAATTCCGCCGCGGGTTCGATAAAATAACTTCCAGTTGATCAGGAGTTGATGTAATCGACTGGTCTCCTCCCTACAAATTTCAAGCCTTATACTAAAAAGGTTAAAGGCGGCGAGGTGGCAGAATCGTTAGCACGCCGAGCAAAATGATTATCGATATTTCGTTCATCTTTACGCTCTAAGTTCAAATTCCGCTGAGGTCGACTTTAGCCGAAATTGCTGGCCTTGCACCAAAAATTGAAATTATTATTATTATTATTATTATTATCATTATTATTATTATTATTATCATCATCATCATCATCATCATCATCATTATTATTATCATTATTATTATTATTATTATTATAGAGTGAGGGAGCTTCACACGGCATCAAAGTGACGCTGGGGTAAATAAATACGAGGCCCAGTATACTCATCATGACTACCCGTCTGAGAAATTTACCCTGGGCACATGTATCACAGCTATATGTGCGCGACTTAGGGACCTCATATCGAAGGTTAAATCAATTCAATCGACCTCAGTGCTCGAGTGGTACTTATTTTATCGACCTCGAAAGGAAAAAACCAAAGTCGAACGAAATGTCGCCAAACATTTTGCCCGGCGTGTTAGCGACTCTGGAAGCTCACTGCCTGAAGACCAAGCCACATGTTAGTTTCAAATTTTCACACAAGGCCAGCAACTTCGAGATAAGTCGGGAGCAAATAAGTCGGTTACTTCGATCCCAGGACTCCGAAAGGATGACAAGCAAAGTCAACCACGAAAGAATTTGAACTCAGATCGTAAAGACTAAATGCTGTTAGGCATTTCACCAGGCGTGTTAACGATTTTGCCTGCTTACCGTTTTAAAACCAACCGACATATTAACAACTGAAGCGATCGGCGCGCAGATGATCAACTGGTAAATCAAAGCTATCCTGCGCATGAAAAGCCATCCTTTATAAGCACATGTTATAGAACAGAAAAGTCAATTAATAATGTCACTTCTCCGAAGATTTTGTGAAGGAAATGTTTTAACAACGAATAGGTGAAAGTAAATGCCATCAATTTGTATCATTTCTTATAACATGCATTTTCTAGACTTTATAAACAAAAATTAAACATACACACATACATACAAATATAAATGCATATACATACAGGTATATATTCATTTATACGTTTCAGCCCAAATGCTGAGGTCATGCAGGAGCATGGATATATATATATATATATATATATATATATATATATATGTGTGTGTGTGTGTGTGTGTGTGTGTGTAAGAATACGAATGTTTCATACGTGTTTTTTTTTACTGATGAATACACTGATTATATCATGAACAAATCCGTTTCTGCTGGTCACCATCTTTTCTATTTTTTGATATTTTCTCTGCGGCAAATTTTTAATCTTTAAGTTGTAATTGACCAGAAGGAACTATTATTTTTTCTTTTTTGTAATCATATAACTAGTGTATCCACCAATAAAAACATCTCCGAAACAGATATAGTGAACTTCAGCCTATTTGTGTTTTCTTTATGTAAAGACGAGACCTGGAACCTTCTTTACGTTGGATCTTGACTTCAAAGGGAATCGTGAAAATACTTGCCGGAATGTATATTCTTTTTTCTTTTATTCTTTTACTTGTTTCAGTCATGCTGGAGCACCGCCTTTAGTCGAGCCAGTCGATTCCATGACTTATTCTTTGTAAGCCTAGTACTTATTTTATCGGTCTCTGTTGCCGAGCCGCTAAGTTACAGAGACATGTACACACCAACATCGGTTATCAAGTGATAGGTGGGGGTACAAACATAGACACAGACACACACACACACACACACACGCACACACGCACGCACACACACACTCACACACACACACACACACAGACAGACACACACACGCACATAGACACACACACGCACGCACCCACATACACATATGACGGGCTTCTTTCAGTTTCTGTTTACCAAGTCCACCTGAGGCTATAGGAGAAAACACTTGAGAGAAGGTACCACGCAGTTGGACAACTCGAAATCATGTGGCTGGAAAGCAAGCTTCATACCATACAGCCACGCTTGCGCCTATATATGTATATTTTCCATACACATGTGTACTTATATGAATGTGTTTATCGATATTTCGATGTGCGTCTATGTGAAGTGTTAGAGCATGTCCATATATACATTGATATATGCATGAGTTTCTGCATACGTTATTCACGCGGATAAGCTAACCTCGACTCTGATTTGGTGTCCTTATTATTAAGATACTTTGATATGAACGAATCCTACAAATAATTAATTGATTTTATACACACACACGCACACACACACACACACATACACACACACACACATACATAAACACACACACACACACACACACACACACACACACACACACACACACACACACATATATATTACGTACACATGCATAAGTATGAATTTCTCAAATGAATTTCTGTCTGTTCGCACTTCACTTTCTTTTGCACTATCTCAATCTATTTCACCCTACCTCTCTCCTTTAAAGTTTCGCATCTTTCCATATATTCTTGCTTTCAGTTCTTTGATTCTGGCTGTATCTATCCTCCTTTGTCTATCTGGCTTTATTTTACACACTATCTCTTGCCACTCTTCCTCTTCCCTGCACGCATACAGTTATATGTTAACTACTCATTAGTTTAACTGAAACTACACGGAAGCATTATACATATATTATTACCTTTCTAGTTTTGTGTTAACAACTACCAGCTACAGTGGAAGAAGGCAATTGCATATGAAGACTTACAGCTTTATCACTCTCGATTGATGAGAAGATCAATCACTTTACTCTTTGCGAGGAAGCCATCTAAGTGTAAAGTGTAAGTAATGTACCTTGTAACATTCAATGAAAAGTATTTAATAAATCAAATTACTAACCTCATGTCCAGAATCCATTTAAAAACAGTCATTCGCCGTGGTTATTGTTTGCATAGAATCTTGTCACGCTTTTTTAATGACAATATTAATAACTGTACTATTTGAAAAGAAGTCATATAGTATATATGTACCAGGGAAATGTAGTTTCATTCTATTCCTTGCAATACAAAAATATTTTACATACATGACACATGATGGAATATAAAGCAGTTATGTTGACATGGGTGCCATTGGTAAATTACCTAATGTAGTAATTCAGGTTCATCGTAAAAATGGTAACGAAATTATTGTTCCACCTTTCACCATGAGCGATCGAGTGTTTCCGGAAAGGAAGATATCTGTAGTATGTATTGTTCAAACTGAAAACGGCCGCTATATGATGTTCTTTTTCCCATATACACTCATGAACATGAGAGAAATGTAAGTGGAAAAGAAATATTGCAAGACAGTGACAAAAAGGAAGAGAATGGCACTTTGTAAAATGACAGAGCGTAACAATACGAAAATATCGGAAGAAAAGGAAAAATGAGAGAATAACAACTGTGAAATGAAAAACAAAATGATGAAGTATGAAAGGGAAAAGGAAAAAAAAAAGAAAGTGATAAGGGTGGGGGAATATGATGCAGAGAAAGAAGGAAAATTAAAAAAATAAAAGCTCAAAAAATGGAAGGAGACAAGGAAATAAGATTGCAGAAAAAGCGAAAGATGGAAAAAAAAAAGAGAGCAAAAAAATAAAAATAAAACGAAGCAAAACAAAAATATGATTAAACGAGACAGTGTGTTGCAGAGAAAATTTAAAGAAAAATTATGGACGAATGCAATGGAAGAGTACTACGTTCACTTGTGATCCTAATCATTATTAAGCATCTGAAAAAATCTGTATCCTATGACTCTGCATGCAAAATATGTAGCAAGTGTATTGCTCAATATAACAGAAATGTGCGTATGTTTCTACTGAAGCTACCAGAAAACATGGTGGATCTTCTTTTGAACACCATTTCAGAATCAAAACATTTTCGATCATGTGATTATGCTTTTCAAATGACATGGTCCGATGCAAAATGTATCAGGGAAAGTGCATTTATGCTCGGTTTTAAAGTGAAAGGATCGATCTTACCAAAGAAATAGTTTTCTCCATTCGTTTCAAAAATAAAGAGGCGTACTTTTTACAGGTATATTTTCTAGATGACATTAAAAAAAGGAGCGGAATTATTCTGTAAAGCCTTTTCAAGCACAACTTTAGAGCTCATTTTAAATCTGGAAGAATTACTACATGAAAGCCAGTTTCATACCAAAAGATTTTGGAATGGATTAGAATATTCTTCCATTCTGGATTTACATGTTATCACTCATGCCAACAAAAGACAGTCTGAAGAGCACCGGCTGATTTACTGATCCCGAATTTACTGAAGTGGTAATTGTTACGACTGAGAAATTCATGTGAAACGAAATATTATTTTGAAATGTCGTAATGCAAACTATAAATTCGGTTATGCAATATATATTTTACTACTGAAAGAACTAAAACTGCAAATCAAAACTTCCTAACCAAAGACAAATTTACATTAAGGGGTTTGTTTAAATTTGCCAAAATGAATCTTGCTTATATCCTACTGTACAAAAAATGAAGTTGGCGTCCTATTCTACATGAAACAATAAACGAAGAAATTGTAAAAACGCAGGACTGAGGTCGGAGGCCAATGTTCTTGTAAGAGTTCGCCCAACTCAGTGAGGCAGTTTCTACTTAGGGATGCTTCCTCATGGAATTTCTTACCCTCACTTCTTTGTCGATGTTGTAATCGCTAGTGGTTATATTTAAGCTTCTTATAAAATAGTACCTTTTACCATATCATTGCTACATGCTGAAGGACGCCGCGTGTGCTGTGGTGAAGAGAGGCAAGTTTCAAGACATTGTTTGCTAATCTATCCCAAAACTGGGATTTAGGTAACTCAGTAGCAATAGAATTAAACTACAAAAACAATATTGCAGAAAATTACAAATATGAGATTTGCCAGGAATTTTATCATATTTTCATATGTATCTTTTTGAAAGCAGTAACTTAACAATACAACACTTAAAACAAACTTTTCACAGCACTAAAGAATTATAAAGATGTTAGAGAAAATGAACCAAATTGCTCTCATTCTTCATTGCCTTTAGGTGGGTTTTATATCAAAGAGGGAGATACTTTTCTTGATGCTTATACAGCAGCTGGTAAAATAAATAATCTATCGCTTGTCCAAGTTCAACAACAGAAAAAATTCCTATGACAGTTACTCGTCAAAGTATCGCTGCTACATTATTTTCTGCAGGAAAAACAGCAAATTCCACTTCCAAAGTCTTTATGAATTTATTTAAGAATGAACTACAATGCGTGATATTAGCAAATATCTGGGGTGTGACAAGTATTAAAGAAATGTCACCTCAATGTTTATGAGGAGCGCGCAACAGGATATAAAGAAAAAAAAGACAGCTTTGGAAGGTCTGATTATGAAAATTCTCAAAGATTTGCGGTCAGCGCTTGTACAATCACAAAGCAGATGAGCTATTAATTTACTTTACTTTATATTATTTGTGAACATATGTGAGAGCTACCGTTTTTGCTGAGGATTTCACATCGAAGAATTTGTTTAATATGCATTAAAACTTGAAGAAATAGGTACCCTTGATGCAAAAAATTTGGTTCAACCTCAATGTGCACAAGATTCGTTAGTCGATAACCTAATTGCAAGAATATTCCCAAAGTTTTAGGACTACCAACAAAATTGCAAATATTTATGTGACGGAACATTATTTGCATTAGGAAAATTATGACTATAATGTATATGTGCCGGAATTGAAAATCTTCTTCAACTATTCATTCCTGCTTTGTCAGGTAAACTGTAAAATTCTGTTACAGATTTACATAAAACAAACAAGTAACTGGAATAAATAAAGCAGTCAGTAGGTGACTTAGAACATCACACACACACACAAACACATACACACACACACACACTATATATATATATATATATATATATATATATATATAAATGTATGTGTATTTTTTCAATGTGTGAAAAATGTAATTTTGCAGTGTAAGGGAGATAATCGTTCTTTATATCCCTTTATACGTAATAAAAATAAAACTAGGACTTTTAAAGATAATTACCCCAATGACAAGATGTGTCCTCGTAAAACAGTTTGGCTGATCATTCCATATTATAAGCAGATCAAATCCAGCCTCCCTTACCGGTTTCGTGAAGCTATAGATGAGAATTTTCCAAAAAATACCAGATACCATTCCATTATCAATTCACACCGAATTAGGATAGGTTTTTCAAACATCAAAATCCTTTCACAAATCATTTCTACGCATAATAATAAGTTGTTAAATATAAATCCACTTAATAGAAATGATAACAGTGATATTGTTAATGCTAACCATTCTTTGAACACTAATAAAACAATATTAATATTTGTGATATAAATTCGAATCGTGTTCGTTTCCTTAGATGTGATTCTAAGACTAGAAACTCTGTTCATCAATGTAAAATTACTTCCGGTTCTGATTTCTTTCCTTATATTGTAGCTCATCGTTTCAGTTGTCGAATAGAATATCTAACCATTACTCTACATTTAGACATATCAATAAATGCAACAATACTGGGCTTAGTAAATAAATTTGGTCTATAAAGGAACATGATAAAAATTCGATTTGGAATGAAATTTCTTTCTAAATCTTTCCCATATGACAAAGATAAATCTTTTTGTCCGCTCTGTAACGATGAGCACTTTCTCATTCTTTTCTCGGAGAATACTCTTTAAACATGTTTAAAGAACGTGTTTATCGTTGTAAACATTGGCAAAAACACACCTTTAGTTCCCATAAATAATTTCTACCAGCCTATAAAATTCGACCTTTAACAGTCTTCTTACATTTCATTTCCTCTACATATATCTATTTCCACGCTTTTAAACTTTTCAACACGAGATTTCTCATTCTTCCTCTTCCTCAATTTCCGCTTACAAGACGTTGGTTGATACGTGGCTATAATAGAAGACATTTGCCTAAGCTGCCCAGTAATACTATCGAACACGAGACTCTGTAGTTTCAAAATGAATTTCTCAGCCACACAGGCATAAACGTGCTCTATTAAATTACTTTCAGAATGTTCATTTACATTATGTAAAGTAACCAATATAACGTGTAAGAAGATATTGGTCAGTGGTAAGACACGTAAAGATAATAGTTCTAACCTAAAGTAATCGTTCTATGTAACGTAAAAGACACAAACATAAAACAATATTATTTATTCAGAAATCCAATTTATTGAAGAACTGCAATAGTTATAATCGTTATTTGTTCAGGTTTATAACTTTAGCTTTACTACTACTGATGTTGATAATATTTGTAATACTTGTCAACATTGCACTGATATTGCTTAATCAACCGCCGTCAGCCTTAACATCTAGGTGATTGTCTGTTTTAATATCTTAGATATAACTGCGTAGCTTCAACGCTCCGTGCAATTATTCTGGTGATATGACTTAACGCTAATACCTCCCTCACATTTTTGTGAAAGCTGAGACAAGCTATGATTTTTGGGGTTGAAACAATATTAATAAATGACGATCTGGACGTTAATGTCGTCATTATTTTTATGAGGTCAGCTATTGAAAGTAAATACTTTTTGTACCAAGTCTCTTTTGAGACTAAATTTGATTTCTAGTCATATTTGTTCATTTACTCTTGAACCATCAAATTTGGAAGGAATGACAGCTACAATAGAGTAGCGTCAATTTCTTTCTTATGATATATATATAAATAATAAAAGCGAAACAGCCCCCAGAAACATAGTTTCGGGATCAGTTCCGGGCGGACTAAAACAAGTTGTGTGCATCTGGTAGAAAACAGCCTGCGAAGGCCTACATATGTATGAATATAAATATATATATATGTATCAGAGATTTATTATTGTGTATATATATATATATATATATATATATATATATATATATATATATATAGGAAACCAGTGAGTTAATTATTAATGCTTATTTTATTTGTATCATGTTGAGCACAATAAAATATATCAAATAAGTGAATACAAATAAAATTTAGATGGACATTTAATTATAAAATAAGCATTAAAAGGCCTACGCATGTTCAGTCTAGTCGCAAGGTAAACACTACTTCGGATCTACAAGATTCGAATCATGTTAAAAGTTGTAGATTTTAAATATAACCTAATTAGACTAAATTAGCATATATAAATATAGAAAGTAATGATCCTAAAACAATCACAAATTACTTAGTTAAAGATATTCAGCACAGAATTAATTACCTTTCATCTAGTCAAGAGGTTTTTAATATAAATAAGAATTATTATAATCCAGCATTAGGCAGGATACAAACAGAAAAGGCAGGATATAAACAGAAAATTAAATTTGACAGACATAAAGATATCCCACTGACAGACAACTAGGTAAATGAAAATATGATGAAAATAAATACAAATGAACCAGAAATTAGAATTAACAAGCATTAAAAAATAAATAAAAATATTTACAATAATAATAATAATAAAAGTATGAATTACAATCAACAGAAATGGACTAAACAATAACAAAGAATAAAATATCTTCAAAACGTAAGAAATTCATTCCATATATAAAATATTCAAATAGGGACAAAGAGAAATGCCAGAACAACAATAATAACAGTATCTGGCTTATTCTACCTTATGGTAAACCGATCAAAACTAATCTTATCCGTGTAATTCGTTCAATCATTGATAAGCATTTCACTTCTAATAAATATAGTTCTATGATTAATGATAAAATAATAAGGATTGGATTTTCTGTAACTGAAAACCTATTTAGACATATATCATCTTTTAATAAGGTAAAACTTGATACATATTACGCAAATAGAAGTAATCCCCCTCTAACTAACAACACAAATAATATCATAATATCCCTATAAACAAAAATAACAAACATATCTAAAAAAACACATGAACAATAATGCAAACATAACTAACATATCTGCTAATTATTTAAAGGGTTAAAGAAAAATGTAAATTTAACAATTATTGTAAACGAAAGGACCTAGTATACCAGGCAAAAGTTGAAGCGAAAGCAATAGTTGCTTTTATATCGGAGCGGCTGCGTGTTATGTGAAAACTCGACGTGCGAACCATGAAATCTCCTTTAGAAATGTAAGTAAAAGAAATAGCACAGGCCTTAGTAAATTTATTTGGAAACTAAAAGATAGCAATATTACTTATAAGATTAAGACGGCCAGCTGGCAGAAACGTTAGCACGCCGAGCGAAATGCTTAGTGGTATTTCGTCTGTCTCCACGTTCTGAGTTCAAATTCCACTGAGGCCAACTTCGCCTTCCATCCTTTCAGAGTTGATAAATTTAGCACCAGTTGCGTACTGAGGTCGATCTAATCGACTTCCCCGCTCGCCCCCAAAATTTCGGGCTTTGTGCCTAGAGTAGAAAAGAATATTACTTATAAGATTAAATGGAAAATTAGTGAATAATACCATACTCTTACAGCTGTTTCTACCAAAGCTGACACACCATATCAATATCATACAGAATTTGTACAAAAATTGAACAACGGTTGGACAGAGGTTGGACAGTAATTGAGCCACAAAGCTTCATCAGATTGTCCCTAACG
>NC_068982.1:39989689-39990900 GCF_001194135.2 Octopus bimaculoides | reverse complement strand
TATATATATACATATATATATATATATATATGAGTGTGTCTGTGTGTGTGTGTGTGTGTGTGTATAATATATATATACATATATTTAATATTTAATATATAAATAAATAAATGAATAAATAATTATATATATATATATATTAAAGTATTATACTAAAGAGGATATTTTGGATATTTCAGTAGATTAATAAATAAATTTAGTATTAACCACCATAATATATTTGTCTTAAGAAGTGCAAACTAAATTCAAGACATAAGTTTTAATTATGCTATCATCTTCATATAAAATGATTATAAGTATATAAATTAAATATAATAATAGTGTATAATGCTATTAAATATAAATAATAGTATATAATGCTATTAAATATAAATAATAGTATAATTAAATTTAATAAAAGTATAATGCTATCATCTTCATATAAAATGATTATAAGTAAATGAATTAAATATAATAACAGTATATAAGTAATTTCATAACAGACCCAATCGTAATTAAAAACATTTCTGTTGTAAATATGTATTTCCGGTTATTTTCCCGTAAGCAATGAATGTGTAACATTATAAACATTGATTTTCATTGGTTATTTCCTCTGATAAACTAGAAAAAAAAATATTAATACGCATAAATAAATTTGAATAATTCTTAAATATAATTATATATCCTTTTCAATAATTATGCTTATAAAAATATTTCCTGTAGACCCTATATTGTATAGTATATATCATCATATATTCTTTCGAACTTAAATGCACATAAAAATTATAGAAAAATAAAACTATTGGCTTACTCGAATTAATTTTCTTCTGTAAAATTAAGTAAAATTCAGGTAATTTATTTATTTATATATTATTATCATTTTTATGTAAGAAATAATGTAGTTTAACATCGGTGTATTTAGAAACATCTGAATTAATGAATCGTTGATTAAAAGTTTTCTTTAATGAATTTCGTGAGTGAATATAATATATCCTTATTTTTGTTTTCATAATAGCATATAGAAAATATTTCCTACTCCACAATAAATTCTTGCAAACGCTTTTGTAATAACGAAAGTGATAGATTTACAAAATGAAATGCAATATTTATTACAATGGTTTACAATAATTAGTACTTTTCAATTTCTACGGCCTCAATAGGATACAAGTAATACAAACAGAAATATAAGTTGACACACATGTGCACACAAGCATATAAATATGAATATATAT